>NC_081429.1:43223164-43523581 GCF_949786415.1 Peromyscus eremicus
GAGCTGTTTATCTATCAATACAGAAAGAAACATCCCCTTGCCTGTCTTAAATTATGACGATTTCAGGCAAATAAGAACAACAAAATCATCTTCTGTTGGTAATATATTTATCTAACAATCATTAAGGAATCTGCTATGTATCTAGTTCTTCTAGAAATGCATCTGAACTTGCCTTCAAAACAATTGACATATAAGAAAGCAGCCAATAAAATTTAATGAGCAAGTGTTATAATAGGGACAAGGAGAGTACATAAGGAACTGTTGAGTAAGGTGAGCTTTATTATAAGGGACACAACAAGGTCACTTTGGCTTCTGATAAAAAAAAAATCTGACAGCATTTTGATATGTTAACTAAAGTAGAGATGGAAGGAATCAGAGGAATAGCATGAGGACTTTGATAAGGGTAATGGTTTTGAAATAGAACAATGGGATCTGGATATCCATTGAATAATACATAATGAGAAGGAGATGCCAAGTTCTCTAACTGCAAGTGAGCAGATGTTAGCCTTATGGATTATTGTATAAAGTAAGAAGAGCAGAATAAGAAAATTAATTGATGTTTTGGAACTTAAGTAGACATCAGCACTAGACTTTCAGAATGTATGCCTAGAAGGCCAATGAAGTTGTCATGATTTGGAAGCCATTTTTACATTGTTTCATGGCATTTACATTCCTAGTCCTTTTTAGTAGTTTCAGCATGGCATAGAGCTAGTGGAGAGCAACTGAATAATGAGCAAGGTCAGGAAGTGAAATTCTCTTTGAAATTTTCTCTCATACAAATGGACGTAAGGATAGAGAGTATACTGGTGAGAAAATGTTTATAAAAGCAATTTAGTAGACGTGTTTTTATTTAGGCTTACTTTGTTTTACTACACAATGGGATAAGATGTCTGACTGTCTGCATTTAAACATGGCTCCAGTACTGGCTAGCTTGCATAAGCTTGGCCTTTTAACTACTCAGTTTATTATTCTCCAAACTGTGCATAAGACCATATGTACCAGGGGATATGTGGGGACTCAGAGCAATTATATTTACAGAACACTTCGACCTAACAACTCAGTAACTGTTTGCCCTTTCTCTTCCTACACTCCAATTTCCCTACATGGGGCTCCTCTGCACTCTATTTTTTCCCACCTCTTCTTTGACTTACCTCTCAATCCCTCTTCCATCTCTCCAATAACAAAAGTAATTCACACTAAGAATTTGTGAATTGATAGATATGATTGGAAACAGAAAGGATGGACTTGGTTGAAGGATCACATTATAGAGAGTACATGCTCCTATTCAACTCTTTTTCTTCATTGCCTGCCTGTGCCAACTCTATTTCCTTAGAGATTCAACTTTTCCTTTGTCTCCTATATTACAATTTTCCTTCTCATCTGAGGGCTTGCACCCATATATTAAATTTTTCACTAACTGGTCAAACACTTAGGATTTAAAATGTTTTAACAAAGAAGTTAATTGTCTCTCAGGAATGGTTTTATTCTACTGATAATAACAAGTTTTCTGTTTTATTATAATTTTCCGATTAAATTGAGAGACACTAGGAGACTGCCAGGCTATAGACACATAGCATAGAGCAAGGCTATGAAAGGAACAAAGGGCACGGGTATGTTACTAGGAGAAAGGCTGAATAAGGTTTCAGTGAGTGCTGTTTTGAGAGAGTCAAAGATGAATGAAGATCCAGTAAATTTAGGGACTCCTCAAGATGCAAGATATGGCTTTTTAGAAGTATCCACTTGGATGTGTGATGCTTCTGCCCCACCAAGCGAACTGTGAACAAAGGAGAGGAGACAAGAGATAGGAAGAGGTGAGAATGTAGAGCCGTTCCAAAACCAGTATAGAAGCAGTGGGATGTAAACACTACCTGGAGGATCAGTGCAGTAATTAATTAGGGCTTATAGCTAAGTTCTTTCATTTAGTCTAACTACCTATGATATGTAATTACATAAATATGAGCACTGTGTTCCTGTTAGGGCCAGAATATTGGGCTAGGTTGTATATACGCATTTCTACAGACTAAAAAAAATTAAGATTCAGGTTTTGAATAGCTTGTGACATATCTAGTAATATCTAGTAAGTAACTCAAGATGGAAATCCAGATTCAGCTTGCTTCAAGGTACATACTAGAAAAATAGAAAGTATCTAAAAATTGATCTATGGAAAGGAGGCAAGAGAAATAGCTGACTTATAAAAAGGAATAAGGAAGAAACAAAAGGCTGTGGGCAAAGAAAGGAATCATTCTTTTAGAGTTCATAATGGCAGTTTTTGTAGTGTTCAGGTATAAGCATGTGATGCTTAAAGAGCAATTGAGGTAAGATCACAGCCAAGAAGGACACTCTGAAACTATAATGCTTGGGCACTGACTGGCACTTATCCAGAAATGACTGTGCAATCCAAGTGACATGACTAGACATGAGCAATCTAAGTATTGGACAGTGCCTCCAATGACTCTAGAAAATACTCAAATGGGTAAGGACCTGTGGTAGAAGCAATTAAAATCATCCTGAAAAAGGGAAGGAATAGACTGAATTTTGGAAAGCTGTGATCCAGAATATTGTAGAATATTGATCCTGGCTCAGACAAATTGTGGAATGAGTATGTTCCACTAGAGAGAACTGTTAAGGAAGACCCTGTGTGTGCAGGGGACTACTGGAGGGTGTGTGTGGTTGCTAAGGCATCAATGCAGGAAATATTTTCATAAAGAGGGAAGACACAAATCTAGGTTTTGTGAAGATGGATTCTATTGTGTGTTGGAGTAGAGTCTAAGGAAAAGGAGATGGGACTGGAGAGATAGTTCAGTGGGTAAGAATACTTGCTAGTCTTTCAGAGGACATGAGTTTAGTTCACAGCATCTACATGGAGTAGCTCACAACAGCCAGTAACTCTCTCTTCGGGAATCAGACATCCTCTTTTGGCTTCCTCAGGCTACCACATACATGTGGCTTGTGAATGTAGGACACATGGACATATACACACAAAAAATTAATGTATTTAAAAAACAAAAGAATACAAAATGAACATTTTTTTTCTGTTCTAAAATGCATGAAATCATAGTCATATGAACCCATGACACAGTTACTACAGAGCCCTGGAAAGAACCTGTCATGGAAGAGCTGAAAGCTTCAGTTCCACTGCTTCAGGGGAAACCACTGTGGGTCAAAAAGATGTGAAAACAAACAAGAGAAAAGGCCTAGAGAGGATTCATGTGCATCTATTTTCAAATCACATGTTAGTGAGCGCTTCCTTTGGGACTTCTGATATTTAGAAGCTCAAGATGAATGGCATGGACCCTGGAAGTTTAATATCATAATACAAACCCTTTATTTATAACATTTCCTTCCTCCCTTCTGGAGACAGAATGGTCCTGCACATTTTAAAATTTTATTTGTGGGCTGATAAACATTTTATGAGTGCTCACCTGACTCTGTGTTTAGGATGAGCTTGCTGCTTGCTTTTGCTCTTCTCTGGGTCAGAATTTCCAGGCAGGAGCAAATAATTTAAAGCCTGGGTTTGTGTCAGGCTCTCTCAGACAGGTCTTCTCCTGAGTAATTGGCATCTAGTATGCTTCTGGAGGACCACAGGCAGTAGGGACTCCAGAACTGTGGCCTGTTGCTAAGATTACTTCTAATTGCTTCCACTTGATCTTAGGTCATCATTTAATAGGCATTTCATAGATAAGTCACAGAAATGATCAAAATCCCCTCTTTGCATTTGTTACATTGGGTAAGGACATCTAAATGTATCCACCCCAATCTGAGCAACTTGGTATTTTTATTTATCATTAATGTTTAGATAAGTAACATTTGAAGCAATTGGATAGGTGAGATACTGTTAAAACTGGTTGGTTAATCTATTTAAGGAACTCTTCCCACAAATCTAATGCTGATGAGGTGGATACAGTATTTAAATGTCTTAAATATCTTGGCAAGAACAACAGTGATAATCTGTTTTGTGATTTTATTTGTATGACTAAGTGTTAATATTTCCTTTTTCTAAAAATATCTCTACCCTGCCTTAAATCTTCCTTTAAAAATGATACATAAAAGCTGCATGGTGGTGGCACACACCTTTAATCCCAGCACTCAGGGGGCAGAGCCAGGTGGATCTCTGTGAGTTTGAGGCCAGCCTGGTCTACAGAGTGAGATCCAGGACAGGCACCAAAACTACACAGAGAAATCCTGTCTCAAAAAAACAAAAAAATAGTGATAAATAAAACCAAGTATGGTGGCATATGACTATAATCCCAGAACTTAAGAGACTGAGGCAAGAGAATCACAAGTTCAAGGCCAGTCTGGGCTATAAAGCAGTTTACAGGATAACCTGGGCTACAGAGAGAGACCCCCTCTGAAAAACAACAGTAACAGGAAAATACAAATTATAAATAATATTTGCAATAACTATTTACTAAAGAAGAAAGTGACCTGGCAAATATTCCAGAAGCTTACCTTATCTGGCAGGCACTTTTCGATATTTCTTTCCTAATCATTGCTAGAAAGAATGGAATACAGATGTATGTATGAAAATACCTCATCTCTTTTCTATTTTTCTCAACTCCAATTTTTTATGAGATTATATTAATGTCACAAGTATAAGTGTTGTTCTATAAATTGGCTACTTTCTTTTTAAGATTTAGCTTTCTTAAAAATCTTAATTGTAATTTTTAAATGTTTCAAATCTTAATTTTATTATAAAGGTAGCCCTTAAGAATTCTCTTTCAGGCCGGGCGGTGGTGGCGCACGCCTTTAATCCCAGCACTCGGGAGGCAGAGCCAGGCGGATCTCTGTGAGTTCGAGGCCGGCCTGGGCTACCAAGTGAGTTCCAGGAAAGGCGCAAAGCTACACAGAGAAACCCTGTCTCGAAAAAACAAAACAAAACAAAAAAAAGAATTCTCTTTCAGCCCGCTGGGCGGTGGTGGTACACGCCTTTAATCCCAGCACTCGGGAGGCAGAGCCAGGCGGATCTCTGTGAGTTCAAGGTCAGCCTGGGCTACCAAGTGAGTCCCAGGAAAGGTGCAAAGCTACACAGAGAAACCCTGTCTCAGAAAAAAAAAAAAAAAAAAAAAAAAGAATTCTCTTTCTACTAGACTCTGTATGGGAGTGTAAATTATCCCTACTAGTTTTTTTTTTTCTCTCTCTGTCTTTCTGTCTCTGTCTCTGTCTCTCTCTTTCTGTCTCTCTCTGTCTCTGTCTCTCTGTCTCTGTCTCTGTCTCTCTCTGTGTGTCTCTCTGTCTCTCTGTCTCTCTCTCTTTCTCTCTGTCTCTCGTCTGTCTGTCTGTCTGTCTCTCTCTGTGTGTGTGTGTGTGTGTAATTCTATGAAAATATCAGTGCTCACAGGGAAGAAAAATTTGATCTAAACATCTGGGCAGTGCTGCAGACTTCTCCTTGGCCTGTTGGCAATGCTTCACTGTGAATGCTGAGATGTATTTCATTAGAATTCTGTCTGCACACTTTCAGCTGTTCAGTAGAAGTAAGTCAAGAAAATCAAAGTCAATGTGCTCTCTACAGAAGTGGGAATTTCTATTGTTTGGGTTCTACTGACTCTGAGTCTTCCAATTAAGTTATTTTAGTTGGTTAAGCATGTTAGTGTCAGGCATTGATAAACACTTTTCTGTGGTCAAATGGTAAGGAAATTTTTGATGGTGAGTCTAGCCTTTAATAGCAGAGACATCTCTGCAGCCCAAAGTCCAAGATATTTTAGTAGACCTTCCTGTAATACGAATTGCTAAATGATCTTATTAATAAAAAAAAAAAACAGAGCCAAATATTGGAGTGAAAGCTGAAAGATCAGAGAGGCAGAGAGCAAGCCCCTAGTTCTAACCCCTACAAAATCCTCTGCCAAAAGAGAGCGAGTTCCTGTTTCCTCATGCCTTATATAGCTTTCTGTGTCTTGCCATACTACTTCCTGGAATTAAAGGCATGTGTCCTTCCCAAGCAAAGACACGAGATCTCAAGTCCTGGGATTAAAGGTGTATGCCACCACTTCCTGGCTCTGTTTCCAGTGTGACCTTGAACTCCCGGAGATCAGATGGATCTCTGCCTCCCAAATGCTAGGATTAAAGGCGAGTTCTAACACTGCCTTACCTCTATGTTTAATATAACCGCTGGCTTTGTTCTCTGATTCCCAGGCAAGCTTTATTTGTTAGAGCACAAATAAAATATCACCACATTTTCTCTTTTTTAATCTAAAATAAAAAAGTTACAGCTAATATAAGAAAAGCTATATACAATAAGTACAATAACTATATACAATATATACAGGCAATAAATACATCAGCAATGTCTAGTCCATTTACATTTGACAAATTCAGAGAAAATACTCCATTATCTATCCTATTTTGGTGAGTCCAAAATGAACCTAATTTGCTTTCTAGTCTAACTTGTATTACCAACCAAAAACTATTCTGCGATGTCTTTCAACTACTGTTGGACTATAAGAAGCACTGCATTATTAGTTTTTAAGTAAATATTTTGAAATGACATTAAATGATGGATTACTCAATATGCATTCAACTTCAGTTACTTATCACGACTTTATTTACATCAATGATTCCAACCATTTTGAAAGTTGTTTCATGTGACATTTGTGATTGAAATTTTTTTGGAAAATAATCTTTACCACTCCTAAACATATGGCAGCTGTGGTCATCTGCACAAGATGTGCACAAAATCAGGCCCCTTCACATTTCATCTTAGATGGGAGAGGAAACCATAAGGCCCCACCCCTACCTGATAGACTATTGGAAGTTAACAGCTATTGGAGTTATTGGGTGTCATTTTCTTCAATGGTACAGCCACTGATAGTTGTCTTTACACCAGTAAATCACCCCCCACCATCCATGTTTATGTGACAAGCTCTACACTCATTCAGCTGCACACACAAAAAGACATGAGAGTCAATGGGGGCCTTGTGGAGAAAAAGAGTTCCAGTGAAAGTGGGAGAGGGTTGAGAGAGGGGAATGAAGGAGTGAATATTACCAAAATTCATTTTATAAATATATGAAACTATGAAGGCATGAACATTACCGAAGCTCATTATATCTATATATGAAACAACTATCAAAAATATAAAAATGAAAAATAGAATTGAGAAATATAATACAAATGTTTCCCCCACCCAAAAGAACCACAATAATAATAATGACAATAATAATAGCCACCACTATCACATATCCTTGTAGCAGTATAAACTTTCATTCTCATCTACAAAAATGTATATTCATCTTGCCTGCATCACCTAGTATGACTTTGTATGAGTGACACTTAAAAAATCCAGCACTCAGTTCTATTTTCTATTACTTAAGAAAAAAAAAAGCACACTTTTTGCACTCTTACATGCTCTCAATTAACTTGGTCAGAGATATTTGAGACACACATGAATAAAGAAAACTAACCAACTAGGAAAGACATTATTAAGCCCATTGCACAGATAAGCACACTAAGCTTTGCCTAAGGCCCTTGGTTGGTGGTGGGGTTGTTTTTTTTGTTTTTTTGTTTGTTTGTTTGTTTTGTTTTGTTTTTGTTTTGTTTTTTTTTTTGTTTTTGTTTTTTGAGACAGGGTTTCTCTGTGTAGCTTTGCGCCTTTCCTGGAACTCACTTGGTAGCCCAGGCTGGCCTCCAACTCACAGAGATCCACCTGGCTCTGCCTCCCAAGTGCTGGGATTAAAGGCGTGAGCCACCACCACCCGGCTGGTGGTGGGGTTGTTAAGCAGCAATGCTTTCCATAATTAAGGACTCTTCGGCAGCTGCTTATGCCCCTTACTTGAAGCACACACTATAATCCTATTTAGAATTTCATTGT
Source organism: Peromyscus eremicus (assembly GCF_949786415.1). NCBI lineage: Eukaryota > Metazoa > Chordata > Mammalia > Rodentia > Cricetidae > Peromyscus > Peromyscus eremicus. Next base: position 43,230,967 of record NC_081429.1, read on the forward strand.
CCTGCATCTATTATTATATACACTAATCAACCATGTTTTGTGTGTGTGTGTGTGTGTGTAACTTAAAATGTAAGATATACACCATAGTGTGGAAATCTAAGCTAGATGACATGTGGAACTAACAGAGAAAGGATTAATTTTATATCTACTGTAAACCTCTTTATCCTCAAAGTCTGTCTTTCCTGTTATTATTTTTCTTAATTAATTATTTTTTTTCTATCCTGATCACAGTTTCCCCTCCCCCCCCTCCTCCCAGTCTCTCCTCCCAGTCTTTCCCCCATCCACTCCTCCTTTCTCTTCAGAAAAGTGCAAGCCTCCCATTGATATCCGCCAGCCATGGCATATCAAGTTGCAGTAGGTCTAGACACCTCCTCTCCTATTAAGGCTGAGGCAACCCAATAGAAGGGAAGGGTCCCAGAAACAAGTAACAGAATCAGAGACAGCCTCTGCTCCCACTGTTAGGAGTCCCACAAAAAGACCAAGATACACCACTGTAACATATATACAAAGGGCCTAGGTCATTCCCATACAGGCTCCTGGTTCAGTCTCTGTGAGCTCCTATGAGCCCAAGTTAGTTGATTCTGTGGATTTTCTTGTGGTTTCCTTGACCCCACTTGCCCCTACAATCCTTTTTCCCCCTCTTCCACAGAATTCCCTGAGCTCTGTCTAATGTTTGGCTGTGAGTCTCTGCATCATTTGTTGGGGGAAGCCTCTCTGATGGCAATTAGGCTAGGCAACAATCCATGAGTATAGCAGAATAGCATTAGGGATCATTTCATTGACTTTTTTTTTTTTTTGAGCTGAGGATCGAACACAGGGCCTTGTGCTTGCTAAGCAAGCACTCTACCACTGAGCTAAATCCCCAACCCTCTTTTTTTTTTTAATTGCCAGTCATGTTTGGTTCTATTCTAGGTCTCTGGGCTATCCAGTCCCTGGGTTCTGGTCCTCCAGGAAGTGTCAGGGATGGGCTCCCTCTCATGGTATGGGTCTCAAGCTGGACCAGTCATTGGTTGACCACTCCCATAACTTCTGCTCCACCTTTACCCCAGCACATCTTGTAGGCAGGGCAAATCATAGGTCAAAGGTTTTGATGGTGGGTAGGGGTCCCAATTCCTTTGCTGGAAATTTTGCCTGGTTACAGGAGATGGTTGGTTCAGGTTCTGTATCCCCCATTGCTAAGAGTCTTAGCTAGACTCACCCTCATAGATTCCTGGCAGTTTTCAATGCACTAGGTTTCTAGCTCATTCCAGAGATGCCCCCTGATTCCAGATGTCTCTCCCAGTGCGTTCTCCCTCCAACCTCCCCGACCTGATCCCTCCTGTTCTCATGCCCACCCCCTTCCAGACCCCTCCCTCATCCACCCGTGATGTCTATTCTATTTCCTCTTCACAGAGAGATTCATGTTTCCCCCTTTGAGCCATTCTTAGCTTCTTTGGGTCTATAGATTATAGAATTATCCTTTACAGCTTATATCCATTTATAAGTGAGTATATAACATGTTTGTCTTTCTGGGTCTGAGTTACCTCACTCAGGATAATCTTTTCTAGTTCCATCCATTTGCCAGCAAATTTCATAATGCTATTGTTTTTAACAGCTGAATAAAAATCCATTGTGTAAATGTGCCACGTTTTCTTTATCCATTCTTTGATAAATGGACATTTAGGTTATTCGCAGTTTATGACTATTATGAATAAAGCTGCTATGAACAAGGTTTAGCAAATGTCCTTGTGGTACGGTAGAATGTCCTTTGAGTATATGCCCAGGAGTGGTATAGCTGGTTCTTGAGGTAGATTAGTTCCCAATTTTCTGAGAAACTGCCGTATTAATTTGCAAAGTGGCTGTACAAGTTTGTACTCTTATCAGCAATGGAGGAGTGTTCCCTTTGCTCCACATCTTCTCCAGCATAAGTTGTCATTTGTGATTTTGGTCTTAACCACTCTGGCAGGTGTAAGATGAAATCTCAGAGTCATTTTGGTTTGCATTTCCCCGATGGTTGATGATGTTGAACATTTGTTGATTTAAGTGTTTCTTGGCCATTTGAGATTCTCCTGTTGAGAATTCTCTGTTTAGGTCTGTACCCCATTTGTAATTGGATTATTTGTTTTTTGATATCTAGTTTCTTGAGGTTTTTTTTTTTCTATGTATTTTGGAAATCAATCCTATGTTGGATATGGGGTTAGTGAAGATCTTTTCCAACTTTGTAGGATGTCATTTTGTATTATTGACAGTGTTCTTTGCTTTACAGAATTTTCAGTTTCATGAGGTCCCATTTATTAATTGTCCATCTCAGTGTCTGTCTGTGCTACTGGTGTTCTATTCAAGAAGTTGCCTCCTTTGCCAATGTGTTCAAGGCTATTTCCCATTTTCTCATCTGTGAGGTCAAATATAACTGGATTTATGTTGAGGACTTTTATCCACTTGGATTTCAGTTTTGTGCAGGGTGATAGGTATGGATCTGTTTGCATTCTTCTATATACTGACATCCAGTTATGTCAGCACCATTTGTTGAAGATGCTTTCTTTTTTTCCATTGTGTAATTTTGGCTTCTTTGTCAAAAATAAGTTCCATAGGTGTGGAGATTTATGTCTGGGTCAATTTGATTCCGATCATTCACCTGTCTCTTTTATACTCTTTTAGTGGGACATATACAATACCATACTGTTTTTATTACTATAGCTCTGTAGTAGAGCTTGAAATCAGGGCCAGTGACACCTCTGGAAGTCCTTTTATTTTACAGGATTGTTTTAGCTGTCATGGGATTTTTTTTCCATATGAAGTTGAGTGTTGTTCTTTCAAGGTCTATAAAGAATTGTGTTGGAATTTTGATGGGAATTGAGTTGAATCTGTAGATTGCTTTTGGCAAGATGGCTATTGTTACCGTGTTAATCCTACCTGTCTAAGAGCATGAGAGATCTTTCCATCTTCTGATATCTTCCTCAACTTCTTTCTTCAAAAACTTGTAGTTCTTGCCATACAGGCCTTTCACTCGCTTGGTTAGAGTTGGACCAAGATATTTTATATTATTTGTGACTATTGTGAAGTGTGTTGATTCCCTGATTTCTTTCTCAACCCATTTATCATTTGTATATAGGAGGGCTACCGATTTTGGGGGGTTAATCTTGTATCCTGCCACTTTACTGAAGGTGTTTATCATCTGTAGGAGGAGTTCCCTGTAGAATTTCTGGGGTCACTTATGTATACTATCATATCATCTGCAAATATCAACTCTTTGACATCTTCCTTTCCAATTTGTATCCTCTTGGTCTCCTTTAATTGTCTTTTTGCTCTAGTTAAAACTTCAATTACTATATTGAATAGATATGGAGAGAGTGGATATCCTTGTTTTGTCTCTGATTTTAGTGGAATTGCTTTAAGTTTCTCTCCATCTAATTTGATGTTGGCAATCAGCTTGCTGTATGTTGCCTTTATATGCTTTTATTATGTTTAGGTATGTTCCTTATATTCATGATCTCTCAAACACTTTCATCGTAAACAGGTGTTGGATTTTGTCAAAAAGCTTTTTCAGCATCTAAAAAGATGGTCATGTTTTCCTGTTATTCTTAGTTAACAATTTATATTCTTCAGCAATAAAACCCAAGTTTCCTTTGCCTCCAAATCATTCAGAAATATATAGATGCTTCAGGAAGTATTATCCTAGTGGTAGAATCCTGGGGTTTTATTACTAGATGTGAAATGTCATTGCATTTGGAACCACTTGCCTCGTAACAAGAATATTTTGTTTTTGCCATTAGCGTGAAGGTTTTAAACAATGATCTTAGGAACAGTGAATGCACTGAATGAGATATGACCATGATTTGCCATTGGGTTCAATTTGCTATTTAGAATGAACTATCGCATTTGTGCAACATCTAATTTGAAAAATGTTTTCAGTCACACCTGACTTAATAAATAGTATCTATGTTAGTTATCTTTTTCTATTGCTGTGACAAAACACCGTAACTAAGGCAATTTATAAAAGACAGCACTTAATTTGGGGCCCCATGGTTCCAGAGAATTAGAGTCCATGACCATCATGGTGGGGAGCACGGCAATAGCAGGCAGCCAAGGTGCTGGAGCAGTAGCTGAGAGCTTTCATTTGACACACGGACAAAGACAAAGAAAACTAACTGGGAATGGTTTAGAAACCTCAAAGCCTGGCCTAAGTGGCACACCTGTTCCAACCTGTTCTAATCCTTCCCAAACAGTTCTACCAACTGGGGGATCAAACATTCAAACATATGAGCAACATGAGCCTAGGGGGTCCATCCATTCTCATTCAACTATGACAGCATCCTTGAGAATCTGATCCACCAGAGCCATGGATGCATTTGAGTTTAGGTATCTTCCTTTTTATCCACCTGTTACAATGTAGTTATTTGACATCTAGCATATCTTTCTCTACCCATGCTCCTGGCTCTGTGCTGAGTACCACTGTTACTAATGCGACGGTAGAGCAAGTCCACTTCTCAATGAACTTAAAGCTTATCTTAGTTTCCTTCCAATTGCTGTTGATAAAATGCCTTGGCAAAAGCTACTTAAGGGAGAAAGTGCCTTCTTGGCTCACAGTTCTGTGTTACAGTTGATCATTGTGTGGAAGCCAAGGTGGCAGGGACTTGAAACCACTGATCCTATCACATCTGCAGTCAAGAGCACAGGGTGATGAGTTAATATATGCATGATAGTTCTCAGTTCATTTTTTCCCTGCTTTTATACAATCTAGAATCCCAGTCTAGGGAATGGTACAGCCCATAAGGAGCAGACTCTCCCAATTCCAAGACATTTCCATAGGATAAGCTAATCTGGACAGTCCCTCCCTGAGACTTACTTCCTGGGTGATTCTGGAGTTTTCTTGAGTCAACAATTAAAGCCAACCATCACATTGCCTTAAAAAAGAAGAAATAGTAATGAAATAAACTGGGATAAAGTTAATAAATTATTCATCCGAGACAAATAATAACTTCTTGGTAAATATTTGATGAATCAAAAAAATTAATGTAATCAGGATAAAGATTGTTTACCACATGTTCAATTTGAAATCATGGCAAAGAAGCCAGCAAGAAGTATAAAGAGAAAATAACCATAGCAGACACTTGAGGGTAAAAGAAGAAATGATCTATATTGACCTGCTGATAAGCTAATTTATTTAGAAGGAGGCTTGCGTGGAGGTGAGGCTGCAGAAATTGGCAAGGTAACTGTAGTTACCAATAGCATTCTATGCCAAAGCAATGGAATTTCACTTAATCTGAGGTCAAGAGGAGTGATTCTACTTTTGCAAACAGAGGAAGTAACTGATGTGAAAGGAATGCCTAAAATCAAGGAGATCAGCAAGAATCTACAATGCCCTAGTCAGCAAAAGAGATCATAATTAAGATGATCACAAACACCATGCATCTCCAGTGAATTCTGGCTTACCCAGTTACCCTGACATAAGTAATAATGCATTCCTTTACCCCCAAAGTAAGGATTAAGATGGTAAATTATATGGTTCTTAACTACAAACAGAAGGATGAAGAAAGTGTTTGGATTTAGTGATTAGAAGACATTTTAAGGAGTAGGTCTTAGGTGCTCAGATCTAAGGAGGAAAGTAGAGAAGACATCTAAGGAAGCACTGAGATATTTGATTTGCATAAGTGGATGAGCTATTATTAATGTTGATCACTAAATGAGGAGACAAATTAGATTTGATTTATGAGGGAAGTGTATGGTTATTTCTGCTGGGGATTATAATTTTGGAAATGTCATGTAACATTTCAATGGAGATGCAAGTCAGTAGCAGTTAAATATGTGGGAATTAGCAATCCATATTCCAGTGTTACCTGAAAGTAGGTCCACCATGAACTCTGAACACCAATTTGAGAGAGACTCATGAATTCACTGAGAGAGCAAATAGATTCTTTTCTACATAGAGGCCAAGTCACCAGACCGTGCAAACAAAATGTTTACAACTATGAGAGGCCCATAATGGTGTACCTGGAATAGGTGGATGATACAGTCCTATCTCCTACAGAAGCAGAACAGAAACATGAGCTTAGAAGTCATTCAGAGAATAAGGATTTCATAAGCCCGGAATTCAGAAATCAACCTTGGCAAGGAAACAGATACTGGACTTCATCATCTTTGGAGTCCCAACTAGGCCACTCCTGACTCAGACATGATCTAAGGAACCCAAGTAGATTGTCTGTTATCCCAAATTAAGTCATAAAAGTTGTTTTTCTCATCAGGCTTGTTGAGATCTGCTTGTAGCCATGTGATCTCGAGGAAAATCACTATCTCTATGACCCTGGCAGAAAATACTGTGAGGAGGTCTTCTTGGTATGTGTGTCAGATTCAAATTATACTGTCTAGTGTATTTTAGATCTATTTTATTTGGGGCTTATTTCTGTTTCTTCTTGAAGTACAATGTTAACTGCTTTAGAACTTGAAAGGAAATTGTTGTAGCCCTGATCCTGACTAATTTAGTTGACTTTGGCAACAACTAGTATAAATAGGAAACTAAGCAGTATTAGTCTACTCCCCTAACCCCCTGAATTCCAGGAAATTCCAGAGTGGCATATGAATAGATTCAGGAATGCTTTGAATATTTTTTTCCCTCTCACTTTTCGTATGCAGCAAAATCAGACTTTGAGAAAAATAAAAACAGTAAGAGCTGTTTGGACTTCAGTGAACATGTTGGTCTTGGGGAGAACATTTTTCTCTTGGGATGCTGCCTTCAATCTGATATTCATTTTGCTCAGATCAGTTGTAAATACCAGGCTGTTTCTGTGAAATGTAAGTGATGTTTGCTCTGGGCTGGTGGGACAGCCATGTGCTGTTTGCTCTGTGAGGAGCTCTGCTGGAGTAGCCGCTGTACCTTATTCAGATCGGCTCACAGGATCCAGCTGTCCTCGTCCCAGGTGGATGGAGAGAAACCATTTCACTCACAGGACAGCTGTGCCACCTGGTCGCTTCGAGAGCAGGAGTTGCGTGAATGAACCATTGTTACGATTTCACTTTTTATCTGGTAAACTGTTTGCAGAAGCCAGAATAACAGAAGGTATTTCCAATCTGGTCCACGTTGAAATGATGTGAACACAGAAAGGAAGGCATTGTCTATGCCGAGTGAAACGGCCTCCCAGGGATATCAACCGAACACAGCATAACAAGTTACAATAAGACTGGGCACAAACCCTAAGCCTGCTCTTCTCTGAAGGGAAATGGAGAAGTGGATCTGGGGGTGGGGGTGGGGGGACTGGGAGGAGTGAAGGGAGGGGAAACCACAACTAGAGTGTAATATGTGAGAAAAAATATACAAAGAAAAGAAAAAAATCCACTTTTAAGCTTTATGAAGAAAAAAACTATTTTATATAAACTTATGTTTGATTAAAAAAAAAAGAAAGAATGTTTATGTGTTGCCAACACCTATTATTTATAACACTGAATAAAATCTACTTGCCAAAATAAGCTGTATAGAATTTACAGTTCTAATAACTATATTACTTACCCTATTCTGCTCACTAGACAACCCAAGTCTAGTTTCATATGTTTTTACATTCTTCAACATACATTTATGTGACTACTTCAGTTGTCCCTTTGACTATATAGAAGTAAAACTTTCCGAGTTTCAACTGTAGCCAAAGAGAAGGCTGAACATTTTAGAGTCCCTGTTGTTTGCAAGCAAATAAGATAACTTTAAAAACCATAAATAAATATTTTTAAGTGGAGCTCATATGTGGTTTAAAGAACAAGATTTGCTGATAAATATATGTGAAAATAAAGCAAAAGAACCAAGCTAACAGCATGTAAGAGAAAGCGAATATGGTTCAATGGTTCCGTCAGCCTCTGTTACTATGTAAACTGACAATATCATTGGTGTACCTTGCCACATGAACACGTGTGCAGGAGCACACTGGGAGGAATTGTTTTAGATAAGCCTTTACTAATAACACTAAAAAAATTATTATATCTAGCTCATGTCCTGACTAGCTAATTTTTAAAATAATGATATTCAAATTTAGAATATTTATAGGACAGTTTTTTTCCATTCTTAGCTCACAGCAGTTCTACAGATTATTTATTTTTAAACCATTTTTATAATTGTATAAATTATATAGTGTGTTTATTTGTATCACATGAATTAAAACATTATTGAAGTAAAAGTATATTAACTGATCATAAGCATGTATGTGTGTACTGATATCAATAACTAACAATGTAGCTAGAATGTTCAAAAAGCATACCCCCTCTTTGTGGAAGGCAAGCTGTTTTATAAATAAGCCATCATTCTAAGAAATATTTTTTGTTTATTTGTTTGTTTGTTTTTGTTTTTCGAGACAGGGTTTCTTTGTGTAACCCTGGCTTTCCTGGAACTTGCTCTGTAGACCAGGCTGAACTCAAACTCAGAGATCCACCTGCCTCTGCCTCCTGAGTGCTGGGACTAAAGGCATGAGCCATTACCATCTGGCTGTAATAAATACTTTTAATTAGTATATTTACAGACAGCTTTTTTTCTACAGTATTTGCTATTCCAAGATTGTTACTATTATCTTATAAAGCCATAGCCTATTGAATAAGAAAGACTGATATTTATCTGAAAATTTACTCTTTATTAAAATAACCAACTATTCCAATATATTTCAAGTTAGAACGAATACAATGTCATTTTCTACCAGTAAGGCAAATGCTTTCACTTATATCATAGAGAAAATTAGGTTCCTTTTTAGAAGCCTTTTAAAAATACATACCTAAAATTGTTTTCTAAAATTATTTGTGAAATGCCTATTTGAAACCATAAGTTATGAAATAATGTATTGTAAATGAGAATCAGGGGCTCTTATTTCTAGAACTATTGCTAACTAGTTGTATGACTTCCAAAATTAACATCTTAAAACATCATCAAGTCTCAGGTGGTTGAGATGGCTCAGCAGGTAAAAGAGCTTGCTGCCAAGCATAACATGAGTTCGAGCTCTGGGACCCACAGAGTGGACTAAGAGATCAAGCTCCCTGCATGTTGTTATCTTATCTTCATGTACGCACCCTTTCTGTCATAATAAATAAATAGATAGATAAGATAAATTTTAAAAAATTAAATGAAGTCTCCATTTATTAAATGAAAAGTTTAAATTAATTTTTTTCAAAATTATGTCTTCATTGATCACCATCCAAATGTAGTATTTTTTCCCTAGAACCTAGAATCATGTGCTGCACAGAGGATCAGTGATGTGTGTAGATACTTTATTGAGACAAAAAGAAAGGTGCTAAACATGCTTGGGAAATATTTATGAGACAATTTTACAAGAGACTTTGCTTTTGTGCTAGTCACCTTTGTAGTAGTTAACTATTAATCCCTTGAGTTTAAGAGAGAATATTCACTTTATATTCCAGTAATTTGAAGGCTGAAGGTGAGTTTTCCCATCACTTATCATAAAGTTTTACCCTTGTCACAGAGTCAATTAAACCAAAGGTCCAAGGGGTTAAGGAATTTATTAAATGCTGCATGATAACCTCTAAGAATGGGATCCCAGAGCTGGAAGGATGTTATGCAGCCATCTGTTTTGAGTCTGTGTAACCTTTGTCTTCAAAGGTTGCCCAATGTAGTGCTCATGTGTGAAGAATTTTTCCTCAATCATTTTTTCAAATGATTACTAATCTTAAGAGAGGTAGCTAATATCTTATTGTTACTAATCTTAAGAGAAGTGGCTAATATCTTATTGTTAGTAATCTTAAGAGAGGTGACTAATACCTTATCTTAATGTTAACACCATCATACAACTGTTTCTTTATGCCCTTTCATTTTTGACTATGCTAATAACATTTTTTTTATTGCATCATACAATACTCTTTGAAGCAATGACTTAAATCAAAAAAGGGTGTTGGGAGATTTTCAGCTTCACTGGACTGATTCATCTAGTGATGAAGATTTTAAGGTTAAATATCTTCTAATCGAGCAATATGTGGAGAGACTATAGTAATTGCTATGTGGGATACAATGGATTATTTACCCAAAGTCAATCAGCAAGAGGAACTTACTAAGGCCTGTACTAGAACAGTAAATCAGTAAACAGAAGTGCTGTTATGGCAAGACCTTGTGGTCTCTGCCTGCTTCAAGACTGACTTTGGGAACGGTAGGTAAATGCATTTGTATGCAACATGATTTCACATCAAGAAAGAACTTTGAGTGAAGAATGAAAACTACATATTGCCTACACTGTGTGCATACATCACTCATACTTACTGATATCACTCACAGTTTCCTTTTGTTAAAACTCTTTCCACCAGTTGGATAGATAAGACACGTGAAAGATTAAAAGTTCTACGATTACTGAAAAGTTAATAAAGAACAAGAGCACAAGTAAATGGTCCCTTTGCTGGATCACAGGATACTTGCTAACTTTGTATGTGGTGAATGGAGCAAAAGTGCTTGAACAGTCCTACTCACTCAAATGAGACAAGCAAGTGAGGACATTAGTAAATAAACACATAAGTAGATGAAAGCTATTAGATGTGGTATAAATAGACAAAGACACATGATGTATATTTATATCATATATAAGAGACAGATGATAAACAAGTAATATATAGATAATAGATAAAAAGATGATCGTAAATAGATGATTTATAGATCATAGATAAGATACATGGATACTATATAGATAATAAGTAAGTGAATAGTAAATAATAAATAGATATATTGATAGGTGATAATAGATTTTATATATGTAAGTACATGTAAAATCATAGATGGATGGATTAACATCAGCATTTTGAAATCTCAATAGGCCTCTCCCACATGGGCACATTTTGTCAGTTTTCTTCCATCTGCCCTCTGAAATATGAAGGTTTTCAAGATAGTAGTATATGAACTTGTGAGGAAGAAGGAACATTGCAGTTGCCTGTCGGGAACTGCACATCATGCCAAAACACCTTCTCTGAGTTGATGTCTGACCTGTGACCAAGTGAAAATGCCCATCAGACTGTTAAGCATACATGCCTGGGAGGACAAAGGGTTGAAAATCCATTATAGTTACTATGTGGACGTGTCTAGGTAATAAGTTAGTGCTGATGGATGGATTAGCCATGTCTTACAGACACATTCTGTTTCTGATGGCAGAATTTATGTTCTTCGTGCTTGAAATGGCTGTAGTTTTGTTGTATTTGCTATCAAAAACTATAATTATTTAGAGATTAAAAACTCATTAAGCACATGTTTAGATACATACTAAGCATTTAAACATGTGTTATTTTTGTTTTCTAAGAACATACATTGATATGATAATTTTTGGACCACAAATCACAGTTTAACTGGTTTTTTATTTAAAATTTCTCAGGATCAATATTAAATAATATAAACATCAATACTGTGCATGTAATCATACAGAGGTTCAAATATGCACTATTCAACTGTAAGGTTAATTTTAAGGCATTTAAAAGTGCATTTAACACTACATTTTTTTCATTTTTTTACGTTTGCTAAGACTTGCCTTCTCGATACCCTATGACATTTGGGTTCAAGTCAATCATACAATGTCCCAGTGATAGGGCCACAACATTAAACTTCCTCTATCCATCACCCTTACTAATCGCCCCACCAGGAACACACTCCTCATCACTCGCCAGTTCCTAACCCACCTCTTTCTATCTCTGTCCTGCTGGCAGTAAATCCTCTCGCCAGCTAATTGAATGAGTGCACCTGGCGCTGCTTCCCAAAGATCCACAAAGCCAGACTTTGATGGACAGCAGAAAGAGGCACAACGTGAAAACAAAGCCTTTTAGCTGAGAGCAATGCTTTGTCCTGAGAAGGACTTCAAGGTCACTCCAGCCCATTCTGGCTGTGGTGGGGATCTTAATTTTCACTCATCCGATTTACTTGCACCTGTCATTCTTTCCAGTATTAAAAGTTCAGCTCCTCGAGTGTGAGGAATTAAGAAAGAAGGGAAAGTAAAGTGCTTGTTGCAAACCAAAAACAGAAAAGGCAAGTCAAATCTGGCTTGGCTCGGAAGTACAAAAAGTTATTTTCAAAGCCCGTAAATTATGACATAGTGATTAACATGTAATTTAAATATATTTAAACAACAATTATATCACATTTCCAGCCCAGCTAATTGGCCTCACAGATGTTCCCTTGGAGCTGCATTACCCTTCCATGGGGAAATGAATGATGTGCTTTTTATCATAGGAACCAGATAAAAAAGCAAACTGAAAGAAAAATGGAAACAGAAATGTAAAAAGCAGCCAGTACCCCTAAAAACAATGAATGCTAAGAGTTTTGTGTAGAATTTGTTTTCATTTTAATGGTGAAAATGAAAAGAAGTGGAAAAAAAGTGTGTGAAGACACTCTATTACTGTGATGCTGCTTGGCAGTGTGTCCAGAGAGGGAGCTGGCAGGTTGATGATGGAAAGACTTGTCAGAGCAGGGACAGTGGATGCATTCTATCAGACAGAGAGCCTTGCTTCATGTCCCAGAGCAAGCTAACTGCAAAGTCCAGCTATTTACGGTACACCACCTTTACAACCGAAGGCATTCTATCCTGGAGAATGAAGATAGATAACGAACTGTTTCCTCACTGAGAATGGCTTGTGAGTTAGTCCTTTGATCACTCATCTTTCAAGATTGAAAAAAAAAATACAAAATGCACCATCAATGCTAGCTGTAGCTTTGACTCAAATTGAGCATTATACAGAATGAACATTTTTGCCAAGTGAGAGGTCAAGGAACACAGGTAATTACTATTGTTTTGGAATACTTTATCCTCTGATATGTAATTGCAGGCGTGGAATGAATTCACTCCAACAGCATCATTCTTTTGTGCCTTGTTGTGTTTGTCTGTTTGATTCTACTTCCATAATCTCAGGCAATGTCTGACGGTTCAGTATAAATCCCCAAAGGTCAGTCAGTGTCTATATCTCTTCTAGTATGCCTTAGTGTTTCTAACATCTATAACAGTGACCAGTGATTTTATCATTAAGATTTAATTAAAATGTGTTAAATACTTGCTAATTAATCAGGGCTTGATGATAAGTCTGGAGTTTGAAATGTTATAACATTAATTCAGGCAGTTATCATGTTTTATTTGTGCCACTCCTCAATTTTACAAGTCACTGAACTATATAAAATATTCCTTTCTCAAATATTATGAACAAATAGAATTGATTTTCTGTTTTTATAAAGGACAGCAAAATCTGCCTATATTTATGATGATCAGATAACAGATAAGCATTAAAAATGTATCTTTGATGGATACCTTTGACATGATTCCTTGACTTAAGAACTCTGATTAGCTGACACATATACTTACACATTATATATAGTCTACATTTATATTATAGTGCAGAGCATAATTTGTCATTCCAAAGAATAGAGACCAAGGATGAAAGTGGGGGGTCTGATATATTTTACAATTGAACATGTGTGATTGATTAGACCTAAGGTCTAAAATTTCTAACAGGACAAAATAAATGTGCATAGTATAATATCAACTCCTGTGCATTGAATCTTAAATATATCTATAAAAATAATGCCCATAAGCTGCTGAATGGAGCAGGAAATATGAAGCATATACAAAATTGAATACTGTTTAACTATAAAAATAGGTGAGAGCTTATCATTGGAAAAGACACAGATAGAAATGTTATTCTAAGTGAAATGGGCAGGCATAATTTGACAAATACTTCACAGCCTCACTCACCCCTGTGTAATTAGAGAGGGAAATGATCTGTCATAACTGTAGGGTGGGATGCAGTATAAATTCATTACAGGACTTGTTCTTTGGTCAGTCTGGCAAATAGCATTTGTTAAGTGAAATTGCATTGTTCAATGGCGATTGATTTACATTAAATAGTTGCTATTCATAGAACAATCTTTTGGGATTGCCTTATGAATGAATCTCTAAATTGTAGGAACACTGATGTGAGATGATATTTCGGTGTTTCATACACATGACATAAGTTGCTGGAAGGATCTTTAGTCATCTCTGTTGACTTGAGATCAGATGTACAGAGATGCGTCATAGACGCAGCAACTTCTGCCAGCTTTATTCATTATCCTCAATACCAGAAAAGCAGAGAAATTCTCACAGAGAAAGCTGTTCTTAGTCAGTGTGTTTAATAATGAGTGAATATAGATGTGTGTATTTTTATATTAAGGAACAGACTTGGGATTCACACAGCCCCACTTCTCTCTTCTGAAGGAACAGTATCCTTAACATTTTATCATATTTTACCTTCACCTTCATATAGCCCAAAGGATAGAATATTAAGCCATAACAATATAGACTTTTTGAAGCCAAAACCTGGTTGTGTAACTATATAAAAGGAATAGGAATTATGTTTCTAGTAACAAATTTATTTTTCAAGTTTTCTTCTGTTTCTTCCCTTTTTAAGAAGTAGAATGGGCCGGGCGGTGGTGGCTCACGCCTTTAATCCCAGCACTTGGGAGGCAGAGCCAGGCGGATCTCTGTGAGTTCGAGGCCAGCCTGGTCTCCAAAGCGAGTTCCAGGAAAGGCGCAAAGCTACACAGAGAAACCCTGTCTCGAAAAAACCAAAAAAAAAAAAAAAAGAGAGAGAAAAAAAAAAGAAGTAGAATGGAAGATACAATAGTATGTGGCCTTTTTATTAATAAGGAAAGACTGAGTGGCCTTTGCTGAAGTGGTGAAAATAAATGTAGCTTAATAGAAAATATTTTAGATGAGTTTAAATCCACTTTCTTTTTCCTTCTGAACATCCCCCCCCCCTTTTTTTTTCTTGTAAGAGAACAAACTGGTATTTTGTAATGATCCTAAATAGCATGAAGCTGTTTGGGTCTTTTGATATGTGAAAAACCAACTATCCTTTATTTTAAAACACAGTTTCATTATTTCTGGCTCCCCACCCTCCCTCCGTCTTCTACAGTTAGTCTGAAAAATTATAATTCTTATGTCAGTCTTATTTTCTTTTAAATCATTAAAAATTTTACTTTGTCAATGTGATTTTCTTTGTCTGGGGCAGAATTAGTGTTTAAATTTGCTTGTTTGTAGTGAGAATGAACACAATTTGACTAGGAAAAATCACTCTTGTGC
The DNA here is from genome assembly GCF_949786415.1 of Peromyscus eremicus. Lineage (NCBI taxonomy): Eukaryota > Metazoa > Chordata > Mammalia > Rodentia > Cricetidae > Peromyscus > Peromyscus eremicus. The sequence goes on from NC_081429.1 coordinate 43,245,996, forward strand.
ACTTCCTTCTTTGGCTCATGCAAATCGTATCTTTTCTTTATCTTTTCTTTTTTTTTTTTTTAGTTTTTCATCCATGTTGCCTCTTATTATATCCATCATTCCATTTTTCTTTCCTATTAGAGTGAAATTGGACACAGCCCTCCTCCTGCCTACACCCCCATGTCGGGAGTAAGTATTTCACGATCAGCCTTCATCTTTTAGGATTTTTGGTCTTCTCTTAACCACGTCTCTTCTCTTGTCTCCATATTATTTCCTCATTTTTGCCTTTGCCAACAGTGAGTCAAGAATTGGCTATAGATCCTGTAGCTGCCTGTGTAGATGTCTGTATGTCAGGTGATAATCTGCAACTGAGACATCATACACCAATAGGAGCTTTCAATGGTTATTGGAAGGATTTACCAGTCCATGAATTATGCTTCTGGGTGAAGATTTTATCTTCAGTCTCATGACTGCAGGTCATGTGCTGTAAAGTCTGAGTCTCAGTGACTGTCCTTTTGTTAGGTACTGGACACCAACGTCATAGTAACCGCAGAATGGGAGGTAGTATTGGCGCCTTGCCATTCATAATATTTCACTGTACTTCTGCACTTAAGACCATTTGCCATGAAAATTTACTTTGAGTTTCATAACAAAATTAGGCAATTGTAGAAAAAGAACACAAAAATCTTTTTTATTAGATCACACTTAGTAAATTTAAAAATTGAAAATTTAAATTATTTCCACATGATTTTTTTTTTTTTTACCTATTAAGAAAAAGTCAGGGTTGGAAGGGGCTGAGAAGATGGCTCAGTCAGAAAATTGCTTGCTCCACAAGCATAATGGTCTGAGTTGGATCCCCACATCTACACAAAGAGCTGGACATTCGAATTCCAGCACAAGGAAGGTGCTGAAAGACGATCTCTAGGCCTTCCTGACCAACCAATATAGGCAAATTGATGAGTTCCAGGTTAAGTGCGAAATTCTGTCTCAAGAATTAAGGTACAGGGATATAAAGGAAGACACCCAACATTGACCTCTGACCTCCACATGCATGTATACCTACACTCACACGTACATGAATATGAATGTGTGTGTGTATATATATATATACATATATATATGCACACAGAAAAAAGTAGAATTTTAAATGTGTCTAGTCTTTACCTCAAATTCATTAGCCTCCTAGGAAAATAAGTCATGAATTACTAAACTTGAAAGACAATGTGTTTGGTACCTTTTTGGCTAATAACATTCAGGATCCTTTTACAATTTTTCCTAACCGCTGATTCTCCCAATATGTTTCTGCTATTTTAACAGAATCAGTTTGTGTACCAGGATGGGGGCTTTGCTACACAACAAGGAATAGCCATGCCCTACAGAGCCACAACCAACACCATACCAGAAGCTCCAGTCGCTCAGGGTGCAACAGCTGAGATGTTTGATGACTCCTGCTGTAATGGCACCCTACGCAAGACAGTGGCACCCCATGTCCAAGAAGACAGTAGCACACAGAGGTATAGTGCTGACCCCACGGTGTTTGCCCCAGAACGGAACCCACGAGGTGAACTGGATGAAGAAGGCTACATGACTCCCATGCGTGACAAACCCAAACAAGGTACAAACTGAACATTCAGAAGTGATTGTGCTCAATGATCCCCTCCATCAAACAAACAGGGGATGGAAGCCAAGTTTCCAGACAGCTGGAGGGTCTGACATTTGTGATCTATAATAGAAAAGGCCCAGGCTATGACTATTAGAGAATAGTTTTCTGAATCAGTGGCATCTATGTACCTAAGTACTTCTTTAAATAGTCAGAATTTCAAGCTCCACCTGAACACGAAATTGGATTTTTAATGAAATCCTCAAGTGACGTATAAGCACAACAAAGCCCGACAAACACCAACTTAAACCCACCTTTATTGCAATAGTTGAACAAAGTAGTATGATACTACAGGACTTCAGAACAATTGCTGTGTTGAAGTTACCATGGAGGTTGTAAAGACCGGTGTTACTGGCAAAGGATCAGACCTTCTGATGTCAACAATAAAAGAGCTGATTTATTTAAAACATACAATCTCACTAACCTAGCTTAGGGTTAGGGTTTTGAATCATCATAGAGTGCTTTCTTATCACACATGAGAACTTAGATTTAGACCAACCCCAGTATCACCAAAAATAACAAAGTTTATCACAGGAAACTATGAATTTTGTGAGTGATTCTTCAAAAATGCAATTTGATTCTGTATGGACTTACATACACCACCGTCTTGAAGATAGTTTGTGAATTAATGGCTTTGTAAATGTTAAACATAGAAAGGTTAAACACCCACATTAAGTAACACTTTAGTTTTGAAGTAAAAAAAAAAAAAAAAAAAAAAACCTCTTTCTCTCTATGGTAGCAGTGCCACAAAACAGAGATAATGAATAATTGTTATTGAAAATAGTGATCATGATGATGTCTGTCAGTATCAGCAGCAGGCCAGATGTTAAGACTGTGAAATCCCATTATATCATCTTTATATGGCTTTGGTCACTGTATGTGAAACACAGGCTACTGATCCTTCAATACATAATGTAAATTACCTAGCATAATATGATGAGAATTTTGATGACTATAGTCCAGAATAAATTAGGAAGAGAGATGGATGATAGATAGAGAGAGAGAGAGAGAGAGAGAGAGAGAGAGAGAGAGAGAGAGAAGGTAGATAGAATGATGGTGGATAGACGAGAGAGAGAGAGAGAGAGAGAGAGAGAGAGAGAGAGAGAGAGAGAGAGAGAGAGAGAGGTGAAGAATTTTGTACAAAGGATATATTTTTGGAAAAATTTTAATTTGATATTAAATGTATGTGTGTGCTTGTGTGTGTGTGTGTGTGTGTGTGTGTGTGTGTGTGTGTAGTGTGTGTCTGTGTGTCTGTGTTCACATGTGTGCTGGAGCCCATGGAGTCCAGAAGAGGGCATTAAATTTCCTGGAGCTGGAGTTCGAGGAGCTTGTGAGCGCCGAACATGGATCCTGGGAAGCCAGCTCTGGCCGTTTTGTAAAATCTGCAAGCGCTTAACCATTGGACCATTTCTCCAGCCCCACAAAGGGTGTTTAACCCTGACAGCCCCATAAACAGAAGCCTGTACAGAGCTGGCACCATATGTAGGTGCCTTTAGAAGAGAAAAAAATCTAGAAGACTGGGATTCCGACCCATGTCCTTGTCCATGCCCTGCTTTGCTAACATTTTTTTTGTTACCGTTTTGTTTTGTTTTCGTTTTTCTCCTTCCTGTCCCAATCTACATGCAGGCTTTGTTTTGTTTTGAGAAAAGAAAACGAATTTGTGGCTCTCTTGTTCTAAACAAACCTAACTGTTGTTCTTAACTTTAGTCAGATTAACGATATCTGAACGTAGATCTCTATTAGATGTCATTTTTGTATATATAAATATATATGTTCTTTCAGAATATCTGAATCCTGTGGAAGAAAACCCTTTTGTGTCACGGAGAAAAAATGGAGACCTTCAAGCTTTAGATAACCCGGAATATCACAGCGCTTCCAGCGGTCCGCCCAAGGCGGAGGATGAGTATGTGAATGAACCACTCTATCTCAACACCTTCGCCAACGCCTTGGGGAACGCCGAGTACCTGAAGAACAGCGTACTGTCTGTGCCCGAGAAAGCCAAGAAAGCATTCGACAACCCCGACTACTGGAACCACAGCCTGCCACCCCGGAGCACCCTTCAGCACCCAGACTACCTGCAGGAATACAGCACAAAGTATTTTTATAAACAGAACGGACGGATCCGCCCTATTGTGGCAGAGAATCCTGAGTACCTCTCTGAGTTCTCACTGAAGCCAGGCACTATGCTGCCCCCTCCGCCCTACAGACACCGGAATACTGTGGTGTGAGCTCAGCTGGGGTGTTAGGTGAAGAGACATGCCCACTCCATTCCCTCCCCCCACACACCCCTGCTCTTTCTCTGGTGGCCTTCCTTCTCCCAAGGCCAGTAGTTTTGACACTTCCTAATGGAAGGTGTAGAGACGCAATGATAGTTCTGTGCTTACCTAACTTGAACATTAGAAGGAAAGACTGAAGGAGAAAGACAGGAAGACACACGCTGTTTCTTCGTTTCTTCATATGGGTTGGTCAACAGTGTCAGAGCTAGAGAAGGCCTAGGGCATATAAGGTAGTACTGCCTGCTGTCAGAGTCCCAGCATTAACTTTTACATTCTCTCTCCCTCCTTCATTCCTTCCCTTTCTCCTATCAATGCAGGTGATTGAAAACCCAGACTCCATTCTCATCTGCATCCATAGACTTGTGCATATTCAGCATCCCTAAAATCATACGAAAGCTTTCATTAGAACAAAAAGATGAACATTTGGATCCCATTTGATAGTAACTGATATTGAGAAGCCAATTTCTTTCTCCAATAGTTTCTTTCCTGGCAAGTAAGAATGGCCAACCCAGCTTTTATAATTTTTAAATCTCCATTATAGTTATAACTAGTAATTATGCATAGAAGGCCTCTCTGGTGTTCCCATTTTGGTTTGTTTTGGCCTGTTCCTTTATATTAGTTCCTCTCCTATTTGGGGCTGTAGTTTCTAGTTACGAAGATATTTACATAAAAGCTTCTTGACACAGTTGAAACACACACACACACACAAAAAATTATATGATGTAGAGGCCATTATTTTAAATCATGCAGTCATTTAAATTAGAAGAGAAAGCCAAGATACTAGTAAAAATAGCATCAAATCCAGATTTCATGTTTTGCACTACTGAATTTATTCTTCCCAGTCATTTTCATTCTTTAGCATTTTATTTTTCGCCATAAATGACTGTCTTTGATGGGCAGTGGTAATCTTCAGAGTAGAAGGGATGCTAAGAAACAGTTCTGTGTGGTTCAAAAAAACTACTGATACTTTCAGGGGTGGTCCCATGGGGGATCCATGCAGTGGAAGAAACACTGGATTGGGTACGTCTACATGGAAGGTACTCAGAAATGTAGTTTGCACTTAAGCTCTAATTTTATTTGCTCTTTTTCTGAACTCTACTTTGGATTTTGAATGAAGCAATATGGAAGCAACCAGCAGATTTAAGTACATTTTTTTAAAGGATCTAAGATAAATACAGACTGTGGAAATGCCAAACCAAGCCAACTAGGACTTTGGAACAGTACCCAGGGATTGCGGTGAGAGGGCCAGCACATTATCTTCATACTCTGTGACATTTGCTGTGTAAGGAAGTATGTTAAGTTTGTACTCTCTGTGTGAAGGAATGCAAGTTGAGGACTGGCTTGAAATCCATGGAATTTCTAGAATGAGACTCTGTTTATATGGAGTAGAAGGTAGCTTAACTCTTCATACCTAAGTTGCTATAATTAAAAGTAGATCACAAACATTTGGAGCATATGAACAGGTCCATGATTAAGTTAAAAGTTGTAAATAAACATGAAAACCCTTCTCATGCAATCATTTTATCATCCAATACATTAATCTTGTAATAATTTATGTAATGACTCTTCATCTACTACCATACTATGTCCCGGTTGTAGAACCATCTCTTGTAGCTTTCATTTGAAAAGAACACCTATGGGGTTAAGATGGCTGATGGGAACAATGACAGATGAATCTCTAGGAAATAAGGAAACCTAGTACTTCGCTCTTTTCTACAAAACTCTTCTCTGAGTCATTTAGATTTTTAAACATTTCTTTCTACTGTTATTTTGTTAAGAGACAATTAGACTCACTAGCCTAAAAAAAAAAAATCAATTAGATTAAACATTTTCTTGTTAAAACAGAGTGCTTAAGGGAGAAATTTTTTCAAGGACGTTTATGTTTCTACCTATTTTGAAAAAGTAAATCCATCCATCCAAATCTAGATTTATTCAATTGATATTTGTTTAAAGTCTACTAAAAGTATGTGGGGGAGCAGTCAGATAAATGAGATATCATCTCTGACTTCAAATGTTAACAATCTAAATTTATTTCCTGTGACATTCTTATTTCTCCATGAGTCCAAGGAACCAGGTCACATTAACTATTTGTGAAAGGCTTCACAGAACAGGTTTTTAGTAAAAGTTCTGAAAACTCATTGGGATGTAAGTTAAACATCCTTCAAACTACCGAAGATGACAAATACAATCACTTCTATGTTCTTATCCAGACACAAACTTGACCAGAAAAATATGGTATCTCTGGCAAAGTGACAGTCTTACTATGAAAGCAGCAGCAAATGGTGATCTTTGGCCAAACCTCTTAAATGTGTTGGGTTTGGTCTCTTCTTATGCTAAGAGAAGTGAAGCAAATTGAAAATGGGAGCTAGAGACAGGAGGAGGGTTTGTGAGATCTTGTCTAGTGAAGTCTAACCCTAAATTTACTAGAGATAAAGACATAGCATGATCCAAGGGCCGCAGCTTTAAAACCCAAAGCTCCCCAACCCAATTCAGAGGCATCTACAAGAAAAGGGACCTTGTATAGGTCCCTATTAAGCATGAAGAGTTGAAATGTAAGCCTTTGCTATTAGATAAATCTATGCCTACCCATTGCTGGCAGCACCTTTGGAAAGTTATTCCGACCTTTCTCTTCGTTTACTATGTTCATATGGCTTCTAGTGGGAATAAGAAAGCAGACTTTTTTTTTTTTTTTTTTTTTTTTTGTAAAAGAAAGAAGATAATCTCTTAACTGTTAAAGCCATGGAAACATAGTCAGTGAATGCTGTCTCTTTCCTTCTTAGAAGCACAAGATTTGCAGTTCTACACATCTCCCCCTGGAGATAGATGCCGGAGAAATTGAGAATGACCCCTAAATGCCATTTTATCATTCCTTTTTATGACTTTCTAATATATGCTTGTTGTTCTGGTATTTGGCGTTTGTTTTAGTTTTGACTACCTAAGGGGGAAATTATTCAAGAGTGGACTAAAGGGACAGCAAACAGGGATTGTGAGGAGGACTTTCATTTACTTAAGAGAATAACCTGTTTAACCTGGTAAACTCAAATTGTAAGATGCTAGTTAAAGCCTACAGATTGCTGTGGAATATCAGGTGCTAGTCATCAGCAGTACCAATCAGAATATGCAGAATCAATTTGAAAGACTCAGTAAAATTAATGTTAAAATTAAGCTTACTATATATATTTTTTTAAATCGTCAAATTGTAACAATCATGCTAAAGTTTGGGGAATCTAATTTTCAGGCAGGGTAATTTTTTTTTCTTTTTTGGTGAAATACTTATTTAAAGAAGCTATTCTTAAATAGATGAGAAAAAAAATATCCTCTAAGTCGGGAGAGGTTCAGAGTCACCAAAACGCTGCAGCTCAAGCAAGAAGCTAGTCCTGGTTTTCTGAATTACATTGGTAGCACAGGTTAGGATGTGGTTCTTTCTCTCGAGAAGCATTCTTGAAACTGTGAAAAACAATGCACATTTCAAACTATTAAAAACACAAAATGGAAGATCAAAGACTTAGTAAAAGTCTGATTTTTGTAAGTCAGGAAGAATGGCTGACTAGCTCTAACTTAAAAGACGAAATTGGAGGGGGGGTAGCTGATAAGTATGTCATTTTCATGTGTTACACCTTTTGATAATGGCGCATATTGGCAATGGCGGGGAAAGGATAGTAGAAAGAGATGAGGCTTGGCTGATACATGGGGTTGGTGGATGATCGGTGTGTTTTCTGAGATGTCAAACTAGAAATAAAAAACAAGTTTTTATGCCTGACACAGAAGGATGTAAATATAAGATTCTTTTGAACAGTCTAACCTTTATTTAAAAACTGGAATTCTTTGTCCATCTGTAATTGTTGATTATTTAACTAGTACATGTAGTTCACAAGGTAAAAAAAAGAAAAAAGAAAAAAAGTGACCATGAAAGCATGTGTATAACTGGACACAAATCATGCCAATGCCGTAAGACGTAGAATTAGTTAGGTTATCAAACGTTAAATGCTTTTAATATTAAAAAGAAATCAAACTAGAAAATTAATCATGAAATATAAACAACACAGTAAAATTCAGACTATGAAAATGTAGGGTGGGTTTTGCATAGAAAATAAAAAATAAGTTTGCCATTTAAAATGGTTGGTTGTTGGTTGGGTTTAGCAGATAGTAGACATAGTGTGGTTTCAATTGTGAAAACTTGCTTTAGAGCACTACAGACGATTTTTCTCTTGTTCTCCTATTCTTTCATTACATTTAAAATGTATTACGTACAAAGAGGATGCAGAAAGGAATTGCTTTGCAGACATCAATTTGAAGTGCTTTAACAGGCAGATAAACCACATGTGAGGTTAAAAGATCTTCCAAATGAGTAAAGGAAATGAAAAGGGTCTATATTACCTTTTATAGATGCAAAACAAAATGAGTGTTATCATTTAGAAAGCAAACACAACATATTTAATTTGTGACATGTCTTTTCTTTTCTCATCATACCTTCTTGCCTACGTAACCAATATGGAACCCATTACCTTTTTTTTGTTTGGTTTTTTTTTTGGTTTGTTTTTGATAAGTAGATGCTGAAGCAAAAATTCTAAACTATTAAATAGGTGTTCTTTTGGACTCTTGTTTTTTAACTGTTGGTTCATTACGAGGCAAATGAGAAATCCAAAAACACAGCTACTAACAGTTAAAAAGTCAGACAAACCAACTTCTACTGCATATAACATGGGCAGAGAGTCTGGCTGTGCCTCTCTGGGGCTGCAGGACAGTCTTGTCCTTCTGTAGACATGTCAAGGTATTTGGTGGTCTCCTGCTGACCATCTGCTCAAGAAAAAAAATGACATGTGAATATGAATGTGAATCAGGCATAATTTTAAAAGGCAGTTGAGACTTTTTTGTTGACACTAAGATGAGGCCAACATTCACGTGTCTGGATAGAATCAACACAATTTTTCTAAACTTAGAGATGCCTTTGAAGGATTTCTCTCCGCTGTTATGAACACAAAGACACTGTGGACATTGTATGGGATCAGGTGCCCTTGCATTTGTATCTATAAAACCTTCTAACATCAGGGGTTGCTTTGTTCCTTTCTTTAAGTGAAAGCATCATAAAATAATAAGAATTTCAGATTCTTGCTCATCAAGTCCCAATGATTAAATGTACAATAGATAGGATGTTTCCCTTGCAGACCCCTGTCTCACCTCACTCCTGGCCAAGAGATGGTTTAGGTAGAAGAAAATGCTTCTAGAGTCATAGGCTGAAAAGACTATATAAGCCCCAATTTCAAGGAGCGTTCACATGTCTCCCCTGGAAGGAAATTCCTTGAAAGTCAGCTTTGCAAGTGAGTGATCACCTTATCAGAGACACAGAAAATTTTATTTGCCTCTGAGTCTTAGAGGAAAGTGGCACCTTTGCTTTTCCGTCCCCCACTTGCACAATGCCTTTTTCTGTTTGATTTTCTGTCACTAATTCAAAGTGGCTCTCCTAAGGCTGTCGCTTTCTCAAGCCATAGTGGATCTATGAAGACCCACATCCTCTTCTGTGAAATACTGACCTAGCCTTTGCCCTCAAATGCCTGATTTTTTTCCATTAAAATATTCAACCACTCTAGATGGTAGTAAACTACTTCTCAAATAAAAGACAGCACAAAAAAATTATTTAAGAAGCTAAAATTGTTTTTCCATGACAATTGATTCTCTCACTGTGGACTTCTCTGTAGGAATTTGAGATAAGTTAGCTCTGTAATGAGTCTCGAAACTCATGTTGTATGTACATGTACCTCTAGATCTTACCTTTACTCTTTCCATGAAAACTGTGTATGTGTAGATATAGTTTTATGTGTATATATATATATATAAAACTAAGTTATTGCAGCCGACTAACTTATTTACTTTGATCACTTTATTTTATTCCTGATTATAAATATTTTACAGCTGCTAGATTTTTCTTTCCCAGATGAGGAGTGTTATTACCACAAAAGTAGAGGCAATTCACCTTTAAGAACCTTCTCTGAGTTTGGTTGAACATCCATCCATCTAACACAGTTATAACAAGCACCATGTCACTGTAATGAAAGCCCACGTCGACTGACAGAATTCTACTTTCTCTACAAGGAAATTTTTCTGTTAATGCTTTAGTGTGCTCTCCCCTATGTCATGAGAAGTGTTTATATTTGTATAAATATACAAATACAGGAAAACAAGATTTCATACCTGTAGACAATAGTCCAGTTTGTCCAAACCACTTCGACTTTCTTGCTATTTTTATCCCTAATGTGTTGATGTTTCCCCTGGCCTGTTGCCTCGTTGAAGACTAGCAAACCCTACCTTCTATCGATTTACAGAAACCTGACTTTCAAGTTTCATTTCCTGTGTTTTTCAGTTAATGGAGGGGTTGTACCATTTTCCTTAATGTGAGAGTCATATCCCTGTATAGTTCTGGATCTCTCAGGGGCTGGGAGTGGGGAGTGACAGTAACACCCACAACACTCCAAGAACCCTTTTGGAATTATTCCAGTAATCAGCTATGAAAGTAATTTTCTAAATGTAGATAGATACATGTAAGCCGTTCTTTTAAAGTAAGGTACTTTGAAATATGTAGCATAAACTGGTACTGCTGTTAAATGGGTCGACTCTTAAACTGAGCAGCTGTGCAAGGGCAGCTAACTTTGAATGCTCACCTTACTGGCCGGCTTGCATCCACCTCAGCATGGGAACATCAAGGCCTGCATGGCCGCACACTGACAGTGCATTTTCCCATGCTCTGGCTGCTTGATCAGTCTCATTTCTGAGTATCACTAGAATAGGATCAAATATAAATGAGATTCATGTGCAAGACAATTCATGGCACACACACAAAACTAGGTCACATTAAATCTCTCAAAATTCATCTCATGCACGCATCACAGTAGTTAAATAAGAGGGTTTGGGTGAGAAAGGGAGACAATTTGCAGAAAAGGCAGAGTTGCGCTCATTTCCTTATTTTTTGACTTGTAAACAGAAAACGAGTCCTCTTTCCTCTGAAGTATCATCAAAGGACAGGGCCGAAAAAAAAATAACTCGCTGGTAGCCATCGATATTTCATTTCAAACCCAGCATTCAAAGTTAGCTGCCTTTTTGAAATAAACAAACAAAAAATACTACTGTATGTTTGAAAATGTGAATAGTATTTTTATAGCTTGTTAAAGACATGGCTAGCTGCATTTGTAAATAAGGATAATGTTGCTTTGATTTTCTTCTGTGAACATCTTTATTTGGAACATAATTGTCTTTAGGGTTCATTTGTATATAAGTAATTGGCTTGTGATTGTTTCTTTTTTGGTTGGAAGTTATCATTTTGACATTACCTGTGATTCTGTGTTCAGCACTATTGTGATGTGTCCAACCTCTGCACTCGCTTACACAATAGGATATGCCGATTGTGTGTGGTGAAATGTTATTTTCATTTTTTTCTATGTTATCTATGAAGGATTGTGCACTTAACACATACTAACTTTTTTAATGTTAGGTATATTTTTAGTATAATTTTCCTATTCTTTCTTCTCCTCCAACCCTTCAACCTCTTCTCCCTCCTGCCCCTACTTTCTGTTGTTATTGAGGACAAGGGAGAAACTGTATTTTAAATTGATGTAATTAGGCTTTTTGAGTTAGTTCTCAAGGATCCTCTTCTGACTCTTGGGAAAGAATTGTGCCTGCCCAAGGCACGTATAGAATGCGACTGCTTTGCCTCATTCCATACTGATCATCCCAGCTGAACAATTTGAAAACTGTTCTGCCTTTTTGTTACATGAATCTGTCAGAAATATATTTTTAATTTAATATAAATGAAATTCAATAAAATATGAAACAAATGTTCTTTCTGTGCTGGAACTTTTTAATAAGAAAAAAATCAGTTGGGGAAGAGAAAGGTTTGTTCTGCATTTAATAACCTGAAGATGTGAAAATGGCTTCATGTCTGTCCATGTTTAGAACTCTCATTGATTATTCTTCAGAAGCCTTCAGTCAGTTGGATTGGGTTCCATTTCCCTATGCTTTCACCATCCAGGCATATGCCTATTGACTTGTCTGCACAGGCTTTGCTTAATTAACTGTGGTGGGTTTGTTTCATTGGGAATAAAATAATTATAAAATATTTTGTAGGTGGAATCCAAGTAACATTTTGTTTCTTCCTGCCTTCAATGCAGTTCATGGCAATATTTTTTTTTTAAACAAAGACTTCAAATGGCAAAACCGTGTTTGCAGAAGGGAAGGAGGCATGGGGCCTTCAGTTGGGAACTAACTATGGAGTCAATACCTTGGAACTCTGGGAGAGTGATATCAGACACAACTCTTTATTACCTCTTTTCCATTTAAGTTTTAATATTACTACTTCTTGACTACAAAGTGTAAAAATGTCACAGTTCCAATAATTTCTCATTAGAAGTCTATTATTCTTTCAAACTACTGTACTTAGGTGATTATACATTATCTCAACTAAAACCAGGAGCAACAACAGAAAAAAAAGCCTTTTAACACAATATATTACAGAAATTTCACTTGAACGTGTTCAGTTATGGCTCTTTGGATATTATTTAAGTAATGCCTTTTTCTGTTTGTGTGGACCTACATATATACCCTCATTCTCCACGCTCGGATGTTTTGACCTTTTCATCTGAATCAATCACTGTCAATTAACTGTATTCAGGGTGAAATATGTCAAGACACCATGCATTTCGGTCATGGATAGACTGAAGAAAAGAAGGGAACAACTTCTTCCTTATGCTTTAAGGGATAGTTGAAATTTCTAGTAGTATCATGCTAGTTTATTTCACTTCTACCTTTTACCAAATTATTAAGCATTTTATGATGTATAACTTTATTCTGCATATATTGACTCACTTGGCTTGCCATACTCTTTAAATAAATATTACTGAGACAGTCGTAGCCATTTATATAAGGAAAATAAAATTAAAAGCAAAACCAAAAAGAAAACCTAGAGTCATGCAACTATTATAGACAGGTGCTACCTTGGAAGTCACATTTTCTGTCCTATGTATCTTTCCTTTGTTGGTGAACCACTTATCTTAGGCTCCATCCACCCCTATACTCCTGCTCAATAAGAACTTCATTCTAGTGGGACCCTGCTTTACCATGCACTGACTCCAGCTACCAATGGTTTCCTTAGTTCCTTAACAACTGCTCTTCAAATGCAACTAAGTGTTTTAGCTCCTCAAAATATTTCGAATCATCTTATTTATAATAGAAAATTAGATTCTCTTCACTCAAGAAGCAAATGTCATGTAGGCCTATGTAAAAAGTGTATAAAACATCACCATGTGGAGAGCCTACTATCTGCACGAACTTAACTGGTCAAGGTACTACCTGTGTCATCTCATGTATCAAAGAATACTGCAAATAACCACATTTTTTCCTAGCAGAGTTAGTACATAAATCAATAATAACAGAGATATACTGCACAAAACTCCCTAATTTATAAAGAGATTGATGCATTTTCTAGGGTTTACAACTTGTAAAATGGTCACTGGAAACTTCTAGAATGTAGCCTAAGATGCCGATCATTTAAAAGCATGATAATGGAAGTTGGAGGTTCAGAACCATAGTCCCAGAACTGGGAATTTTGAGGAGAATCATGACTTGAAAACCAGCCTGGGCTATGTAAGAATTCCCAAGCCATTCAGGGTCCAAACTGAGGCTTTGCCTCAAAACAGTCAGTAGAAAAGAATTATGGTGATGTTATAGGGGAGAAAAACCATAGATAAATTGTAAGGTATTGGGAATATACTGGAAGTTAGAGGTCATAGAGGTCATAGTTCATGTTAAAATTCAAAGTCCCATTGTTCTTATGCACTTTAAACTTAAAAATCTTGGATTTATACCTGTTTAACTTTAAAGATCTATGGTGAGGTACATGCACAATATGCATACACACATATGTAAAAAAATATAGAGATAATAAACTATATAAAGTATTTAAAGGTATATTTTTATAGTATAAGACATCACGTAAAATCTTTATTCTCAAGCTCTCTCACCACAAGCCTCGAGATACATATCATACTTCAAGTTATAAAACTGTACGCCGAGCAGGTGAACAGTTAGTTAATTGTATTTCTCTCCCAAGTACCATCAAGCTGCATGATAAGCCATGGGGAGCAAAGCCACTAGACAGCCATCTTAAGATTAGAAACAGAAGCCTGTCACCCAGATAGCAGTTTTAAAGCTATAAACAGAACCATTCACCACAAGACAGCAATCAGAAGACTGAACCAAACAGCACACAGGGGATGTGTGATGATGCCTGTATCTGCTCTAGCAAGTTACCCGTAGGATTTTAAAATAAAAACAGCCATCTTGAAAACAGGTTGACCCTTTTCTACTTCCTTATCACTCCAAGATAAGTAGAGTTCTACAACAGAAGATGATCAAAGGTCCCTGCCTCTTTGACACCAAATCTTCCAAGCATGAAAATTACATTCTATTAGCTGCCCACCAAGTCCTGTTACAAGAGGCACATACATATCAAAGATATCCTGAAGAGTAAGACTTCATATTTTATCCTAGTCACCTTACATGGCATTTTAATGTTATCTTCTATTTATTCCAGGACTTAGAGAATTGCCCTGCCGTTACTTAGTGTGAAATTATTATGCTCGTGTGGATTTGCAGGAGCTGCCACCATGCCAACATAAAAATAACAGAAACGGGTTGTGTGCTCCTGTAAGATGGCTGTCTGTTAAAGTCCTCATATGTGTTGTCTTTTTCAACGTGTCCTACAATCCTACCTGTTATGTACTAGTGCTTGTCCCTTGTCACAAATGAAGGAAGCTAAAAAAGTATTTATGACACGTGAGAAGTGTCATAGCTAAGATCCACTTTACCCTCTTGTGTATTTTATTAGTGCTAGTACTTTATCCCTTATGGAATAATATAGCAATCCTACATATTAATATTGAACAGCTGCTAGGATGTGCTTTTTCTTCACACATTTAAGTTCAAGTATACAATAAATATAAGTGCACATGTTTCTGAAAAAGAAAAAAAAATTTTGTAAATTACCAGATTAGTTAGAAGTAGAAAACATGAGCTGAAAAAATAGAAGTTTTTTTTGGGTTGTATGCAGGCAACTTTAAGGCATCCTTCTCCTCACTGTCTCAGAACTGTAGATTCTGGGGCCTGTTTTTTCAAGGACTTAAAAGGCTCTGCAGTGTTGATAAATTAACGTTGAAGCATCATTGGCTTATTTTCTCTACAGCCTCACAGTTCTAAACTTACCTGAGGAAGCCAGGGTGCTTCATCTTGCAGCTCACACATCTGAACAGGACCAAATGATAACCATAATAAAGAGAAGAATTCTGGGAGCTCCAAGTGGGTTTTCTCACTGTCACTGTCAAGGAACGACACTTCACTCTGCTCACGTTCTCTTAGTTGAAACTAACCACCTGGTACTGTTCAGGTTTAAAGTCCTGGGAGCAGCTAGATGCTGAGTGAACATGAATTTGCCTGACATGTGGCTGTTGCAGAAATGACAATGAAGGGAAAATCTAGACTTTGCAGGTAGCTAAAGATACCATCTATTAGAACCCACACAACAGCCCTGCACACTGGTGATTATCACTGCCCTAGTCTGTATTCCTCTGGGATATTGAAAACCACATCTGACTACCCGCCATTTGATCTAATGTACCTTCCACTCTCATATATTCATTATAGGATTGTGGTACTCAAGGCATCCTGCCAGATCCTAGTCATTTCTAGAGGACACGATAAAAATTGTCCACTTGTAATGCTTCTGGATTCAGAAAACTTGATCAGGTGACTCCTTACCAGCCTCATTCCAGTGCAAGACCAGATGGACTTCCTGAGGCTATATCTCGAAGTTCCAATGGAAGGTAGGGAATAAGAATCAGCAAGATTCTTTCACAGGAAGATGAAGAGAAGTTGGGAGAGGGGGAGAACAGCTATTCATAAGGCCTGGGTTTAGTTACCCAATCCAATCTTTACAAATAGTGAGGAAAGAGCTGTCATTTAACATGCATCCCACTCTGACCACTGTAAAAACAAACCAGTAGGTTGACCTGGGTGGACGAAAGGCAGAATTATTGTTATTCTATAATAAAACTCTGAAGAAAATGCTGTGCAGGACAAGAGGTTACGCTGCTTTGAGAAGATTTGTGAGAAGCCTGAATGGCCAATGGCAGCTTTTACATAGCAATCAGGGTAGAGACCGTTGCATTTCACGGGTGTCTCATTGACGAAGTAGCCCATCTATCCCTGGATATTTGGCAGCTAAGGCCTCTGGCAATTGAGGTGTATATCCTGTAAGCCTGGAGCATATGAACGCCATTGAAGGAAGGACTGTGATATAGACTTGGCAAGCACATTTTGAAGATGCCCTGAGAGGCCCCAGGAATGACCTCAAGTCCGTGTCACGACAATGCTTGCAAGACATACTATAAGCTCATGTGGTTTCTCCTTTTTTTTCATAAAGTAGCTCAAATTTATGAAATAACTTAACCAAAGTACCATAGGTAGTCAGCCCGGAGGGGGAATCCCAACTGAAGGTAAACCGAGGTTGGATCTCAACCAATACCTACCTGCCTGGATTCTAGCTCGGAGCCTGGAAATGGGACTCTTCTCTCATACTCCTGGTTGTAGTACTGTAGTCAGTTTTCTTTTCACTCCTTGCTTGAGACCTTTGCTTTCTGCCGTCTTATTCACCGTGCTGTTTGCACGCTGACTAGGAGTCAGTGTGTGCTGAGTTTCTGGGCACTCCCCTCTCAGGCATTCATTTGGGCTTTTTGGCCCATTCAGCTTTTTAAACTCTAGGTGATTGGCCACCATTTGTTCCCTGGAGTCTTGGGAATGAGGAAGAAATACAGGAAGGAGAGAAAAGAGAATAACTGCTTATGTAGAAACAAATGGTGACTCCACCAGGGACTGCTGGCAATGGTCGAGAGTGTGCCTGAGCTGACCTCCTCTGGTGATTGGATGGCTGAGTACCCTAGCTGTCATCATAGAACCCTCATCCAGTGACTGATGGAAGCAGATGCAGGCCAAGCTCCAGGAGTCCAATCGATGAGAGACAGAAAGGATTCTATGAGCAAGGGATATCAAGACCATGATTAGAAAAAGCAGAGACAACTATCCAAACTAGTGGAAACACATGAACTGTGAACCAATAGCTGGGGAGCCCCCATGGTACTGGACTAGGCCCTCTGGATAAGTGAGACAGCTTGAACTGTTTAGGGGGCTCCCAGGCAGTGGGAGCGGGCCCTGTCCCTAGTGCATGAGCCGGCTTTTTGGAGCCTAGTGCCTATGGTGAAACACTTTGCGCAGCCTTGGTGCAGGGAGGAGGGGCTTGGACCTGCCTCTACTGAATGTACCAGGCTCTGCTGATTCCCCATGGAAAACCTTGCCTTGGAGGAGGGGGGATGGAGGATGGGGTGGGGTGGAAGGCTGGGGGGTGGGAGGAGGGAGGACAGGGGAATCTGTGGTTGATATGTAGAATGAATAGAAAAGTCTCTTAATAAAAAAGAAAAGGAGAAGAAAAACAAATGGAAGATACAGACCTTTTAAACCCTTATATTAATAATATAATTACAGGATGAAAGAAATGGCAGGCAAATAAAAATGCATATTGTCTTTGAAGAGAACTCAAGTGTGTTTCCAAGAACCTGTACTTGGTGGCCTAAACTGCCTGTAACTCCTGCTCAAGGAGAATCTAGTGCCGCTGACCTCTGAGGGCAGCTGCCCGTGTGTGTGCATATTCACACACACATATACCCAATTAAAAATGATAAAAATCAAATCTTAAAAAGGTACTATCATCATATGGTTATACATCTGGTAAAAGAATTTTCACACCCAATGTAAGAAATGTGATGTGCAACCTTATAGAACAAATTTTAATTAACTAATTTAATTAGTTGATTGATTGATTAATTAATTAATGAAGGGAGGGCCCATGCCATGGTGTGATGTGGATATCAGAGGAAATCTTTTAGGATTCAATTCTCTTCTTCTATGTTGCAGCTACAGTTTGAACTCTTTTTTTTTTTTTTTTTTTTTTTTTTTGGCTTATTAGCAGGTGCCTTTATCTCCTGAGCTATCTTATAAGCCCTTGAACAAATTTTAAGTATTTTGCTGCTCGTGTTGAGAATTTAACTTCTTAACTTTCTGTAGAAAATGCTTCATCTCACTCCTAGTTCATGCTGAATTCTCCCAAGCCTTAGTGAATGACAGGTCAATGAGTAAGTATCCTAAGGCATTCTTTACTCCAACATTCTGTTGGGTCAACTTTAATATTCTGCAAAAAAATCCAGACTTTCTTCAAGTATTATCTAATTTCTTTAGCTACTTCAAAATTGTGTAAGCTGAAGAACATATAAAAAAAGATATTGACATCTTTCTGTCAAGCTTAGAAGGAACATTGCAGAAAAAAATGTAACATTGATGTAGACTGAACTAGAATTCTCACTACGTTTAGAAATAGTTTGCTCCTCTCACCAAAGAGCACACGGCTTTGTACCAAGCAGGTTTTCTATGGTTTGCTGACAACTAAGATGGTCAGGTTGAGTTTTAATGAAAGAATCTGGCTTTCAACCAGAGAACTAAAATTTGAATTTTCTTGAAATGAGGAGGATTGACTACCTGCTAATGTTAAAGGCTACTAAAACAGCTACAAATTAATTTATGTTCTTAAAACCACACAGGCTAGAACATGTTAACTTTAATATATTTTAATATCTTTTAAAGTATTAAATGTATTTAAGAACAGGGATGATCCATCACCTTTACGATTTTAACGGTCAGATTCATAGATTCCAAGTTCATAGTGCCCTCAAAACAGAGTGCACTGTTTATACATCCTGCCTAAAATCCTCTTTAAGAAATTGTTCTCTCAATTAGGGATGTGGGTCTAGGTTGAGAATGCAATCTGAGAGTAGTGCATGAAATTTCAAAACAACTCAGAAAAGCTCAACGAGTGATTCTGGTTGGCAAATTCTTTCCTTGGAGGAAAAGAGGAAGGAACCAGATGTAGAGTCAGAAGCAAACGCTGAGGAAAACATTAACTTCCCAGGCAAGAGGAGCTATTGGTTAAGTGGAGTGAGCACTGGTGACCACGCCTCCTAAATAATTGTCCGACTCAATTGACAGCAAAGACCAAAAGAAGCGGTACAGCCACCACCAGCAGCAGCAGCAGCACCCACACAGTGGCTTCTATCTATTCGTGTCCTCTGGCTGTCCGTGTTCGTGGCGGTGCCCATAATCACCGCTCTTAGCCTGGGGCTTTCTCTGGTGTTACCACTTGAACTCAGAACGGACATCTCAGCACTGGTTGTGGCATTCTGTGGTTCACAACGGTAAGCTTTTGCTTTGTGAGTCCTTTGGCTGGAGGTGGAGAAGCACAAAGTCACAGCTCCAGATAGAAATGAGGCCTTTCAAGTGAGCCTTTTAGCTTTAACCATTCAGCAATATTATTAAATACATGAGTACAGAAAAAGGCCAGCAGTCATTTTGGTAGAAAATAAAAATGGCAACGTGAAGTGACTAAATGGCCCAGGAGTTAGGGTGGAACTGTTGGTTTATGCTTTACTAAGTCTGCCTAACATCTTTGTTGCTTCATCAACTGGAAGGACTCACAAAACTCAGTAACAGGTTATATTCCATGCTAAGGTTTAATACAGTAGTAGGGTAAGAGGACCAGGAAGAGGATATGCACTAAATTAGGCTAGAGAATTCATATGGCAGCTACTGAGTTCTCACCTTTCTATACTCTCCTAAGATCTGTCTCTCCCTCCGTGTGGAATATCAGAGCTAATCTAAATAATCTATACCCAGGGAAGCCTGCTGGAATGTCAGGATCCAAAGTTTCTATGGAGGACTGATCATGTAGGAACATCCTGCTATGCAAATAACCACAGTAACAAATTCATAACCTTACCCATGAAGCCAAGAACATCAATCTTGATGTTTTTGTAAATTAATTCTTACAAGTCCTGTCAAGTTGATAAAATATGCTGAATTGCTTCAGGTGTACATAACAACGTCCATAAGAGTATCACAAAGTGCCTTCTGATGTATCACCAGCAGTTATCCATGGGTAACTGCTCCCCTGGAGACATGTCACCACTGAACAACCAAACCTTGTGTGCTAATGGAACCATCTGGCAAGAATTATGATACTCTAAAGAGAGATTTATTCACTCTTCTTTTGACTATCAAACTTTTGAGACGATGGTCCCCAAGAAGTTGGATTATCCTAGGGCTCTCAGGCTGAGAGAAGAAGGATGGTGTCTTTTGCCAGCTACAGGAGGAATTTGTCTCTTAGAGAGAGATTTCACTCAGTTCTGACACATTGACAGACTATCTTGTAGGAGAGACCGGAGCCTACATAGTGATGGATCAATGATGACTGGAATTAAAGGTTCACCTGTCCTAGACTTCTTAGCTATGAATCCCTCCAGCACCTATTCAAACCAAAACTTCATATCAGGATCCTGAAGACTGTCTTTGGCTGTTGTAAGATCTCATCGTCTCTCTTCCCAAACTAGCCACATTGAATGAGTCTCCCTTTTCTGCCTTTTGCTATTATGGTGGTTTGTAAGAACTGTCTTTCAGTCTCTGACATTTAAAAATTTGGTCCCTGCCAGATAATGTGGCACTTGCCTTTATTCCCAGAACTCAGGAGGCAGAGGCAGGTGGATCTCTGTGAATTCAAGGCCAGCCTGGGCTACAGCCAGGGCTACACAGAGAAATCCTGACTCAAAACAAACAAACAAACAACAAACAAACCTTGGGCCCCTGTCAGTTGGGCTTTTGGGGGACATTTATATGTTGACACCTTGCCAGAGAAAGAACATCACCCAGAGAGGGCACTGAGGGAAAAAGCCTCCAGCCATGTCTAGTTGGCTCCCTCTGGTTCCGGCTTGCAGCTGAGGAGATGAGCTTTCAGCTTCCCGCTCTGGCTCACGTGTCTACCTACTGCCCTTCTCTATTAGGGTAGACTCATCCCTCTCCAGCCTTAAGCCCAAACTCTCCCTTTCAAAAGTTGTCTTCGTCACGGTGGTTTATAACAGCAGCAGAAAGCTAATACAACTTAATTTTGTCTTTTAATTGTGTCTTGAGGACTTGTGGCTGAGCCTGGCTCATTAAGGCTACCAAAGCAGAGACTCTAGAAACTCCAGCAACACTAATTTATTCCTGAACTCCTGCTCTGAATGTGTGGAAGAAGGATGCAGATACATATGCATTACTTTCAGTTTCTTATTTATTTGTTACATTTTATTTATTTATTTATTTATCTATTTATTTATTTATTTATTTATTTATTTTTATTTCTGTTATTTGAGACAGTATCTCATGTAGTCCAGGCTTGCCTCAAATTCACTGAGTCACTAAGGATTACCTTGATTTTTTTTTTTCAAGCGTTGGGATTACAGGCATATACCACCACCCAGCAAGGTTTACTTTTAATAGTTCAAGATTCTCATATTGTGTGGAAATATATTTTTTAGTCACTTTTTAAAACTTGAAATACAACAAGCACTTGAATATGCTAAGAAGCATTGACCCTTCACTTGGGCCCACAAGGTGATTAAAATCAGGATCAAGTCTTCTCTTTGTCTGTCCCCTTTTTTTCCCACTCAGATTCCTTGACTCTTCACAAGCATGACAAACACTATAGAATGTTTGTCTAAATATCCACTCTCATCTCTTTTAAGGCAGTAGGTCCAAAGATAAGTCATTGTTCAAACTTGCTATCACTTTACATTCCTCAGTTTTTTAAGCACAAGAGGACAAGCCCACCCCACTGTTAACCCCAGATGGAGGCAGTTATCAACGAAGGTGAAAATGTAAATCAAAGAAACCATTTTGAAGGAGTCAGATTGGTCCTCTCCAGCAACAACAGGGTTAACTACTTCAGATGACCTTGAAGAACAAAAACAGAGACCATGTTCAACCTGACATATTTTCAGCTAAGTCTGTTTAAGTATGCATACCTCTTATTCTTTCTCCTAATTTTTTCTTGACTTAAAATAAACACTTTTGTCAACACCTTGAAGATGGACTTGGTGTTACAAGATCCAGTTTTTTTCTTTTTCCCCATGGAATACATGTATTGAATCACTTCTTTATGTTTTTATCATCCATTAGTCATCTCTTAATTGTCAACTGGGACTAGTGGTGTAATCTAGTTTATTGGGTCTGCAGGAGCCAAGGCTTTTGCCCTGAAGTTTTGTTTCAAGAACAGCTGTGGTTCTCAACCCTTTCATGTCAATCATACCTTCTCAACATAAATTCTCAGAAATAAAATTTGGGAGTCTATCAGTGTTTAAATGTTTAAGGAACTATACAAGAATATTTCATTTGCTTTAGTTTACATGTTGCCTTGAAACATCTTTTGGGAAAAAAAAAAAAAAAAAAAACAGCGTCATTTAGAACTAACTAACTAAAAACCTGCAGGAGGCCAGATTGGCAGTCCTGTTCTCAGAACTCAGAGTGCAAGTGTTGTGAAGAATATAGATCTGAACTCTCTATGCATTCTGTCTTGATTTCAAGTGAAACTTGGAGACTTTCCCTGTAAATGACCACTTTCTCATTCTAACTTAGCGGCATTTTTCTCTACTGACACTGATTTTAATCTTTTTACAGTTTTCCTTCCTTGCACAACAGAATCAAATCTTAAGTCAGGATAAAATTAACATGAGGCCTAAAGTTAAGATGTTATTGAATGTAAAGTTGTCCTTAAGGCAGAAGCTTACTGAGTAATATATGTATTAATGTATTATAGGATAGGGCTGCATTATCAGGTAGCTAGTTAGATACTTGTAGTGGTTTGGATGACAATGGCCCCATGGGCTCATTTTTGAATACTTGGTCCCCAGTGGGTGGAACTGTTTGGGAAGGATGAGGAGGTGTGTCATTGGGTGGCAGGCTTTGATGTTCCAAAAGACTAGCACCATTCCCAGTGCTCTATGCCTCCAACTTGCAACTAGATGTGAGTTCTCAGCTGTTTCTGCCATCATGCCTTTGCTCAGTCACCATGGATTCTAACCCTTTGAAACCGTAAACCCTACATTAAATGGTTTGTTTTATAAGTTCCCACAGTCATGGTATCTTATCAAAGCAACAGAAAAGTAACTAAGACCATAGTAGAGGATTGAAATTTATTGGGATGAATCCTTCCTTCAGCAGCTTTTAAAAACAGAAACTGCAACTACAGGACTGAGTACTGATTTAAAAAAAGAAAATGGGATTTGAGTCTTGTTTCTGGCCCTGGGTGGAGAACAGGTCATTGTAAAATACCTGGCATTGTGCAGGATTACTGTGATGGTCAATATTCACTGTTGACTGGCTTTAGAAAAACATTGGAAACAAACTTTGGAGCATGTCGGTGAGGGCCTTTCCATAGAACACTGAATAAAGAAGGGAAGATTCACTCTGATTGTGAGCACCATTCCATAGTCTGGGGTCTCAGTCTGAATGACAAGGAGTAAGAATGTGGAAACACCAGTGTTCATCTCTCTTTGCTTCCTGACTGTAGATGTGATGTGACCAGTTGCCCCACACTCTTGCCCTGCAATCTCCATTGCAATGGACTGTACCTGTGTACTATGACCCCAGATAGATAAGCTTTCACTTCCTTGGTTGCTTTGGTAAAGTATTTTGTCAGAAGGAGAAATCGTAACTACAATCTAGCCAGAGGCTTTCTGGTAAATAACAAAGACAGCCCATTGATCCCTATTGTAAGTATTAATCCAAATGGGATTGTCAGTCTTCTGCATAGGAAAAATAGACTTCAAAGGAAGTTGCCTCCATATAAGAGAGCTTAAAAATAACATATGGCTCATTTCAAATTAAGATTAGGGCAAGGGCTCTTGGCTCTAGTCTACTCCTACCTCATGAGAAGGTCCCATCTTACTTTGTAATAAAGTCTGCACTCTGTCATTGAACTATTTCAATGGAGTTTAGAAGGACTAGAGAACTAAGAGAGGGCAGATAGAGATCCCAATGACTGCATAAATATCGTGTCCTGATTTGAATTACTTCATCCTCAACTATAAATGATAACTCCAGGTTTGTATTAGGGCCTTGTGATTGTCCCTTGGAAGACTTGAAACGCCTTCCTTCCCCCATAATTCTTTTCATATTGTTGTGCCCAGATTGTGGGGACCCCCTAAAAGACCACCACGGAGACTGAATCCCATATGTAAAAACAAAGAGCCTTTATTTTCAGGCTCTCAGAGCTTGGACTCTTTGTCTGACGCAGCGGTGAAAGCAAGAGCCCCGAGCCCAGGGAGGGTGGAGTTTTTATCATAGCAGAGGTTGGGGTGGGGGATTTCCAGGACCCTGTTTGGTTGACATTTGTCTAGGGATATAGGGAATGTTTAAAATGTCAGGTATTTCCCCTTAGATACTGGCTTCCCTGGGTGAGGTCAGCTTATGGCTTTTCCTGGGTTCAGGTATTGCCTGTCAGAAGCTGTGCCTGGGCTTCTAAGTCTGTCATGGCAGCTGTGTGGTCAAGCTGTTTTGAGCCCCCCCCCCCCCCACACACACACACACACAATGTCTCTTTAAGAAGCTGAAGGATGATGGTACTATTGTGCTCTAGGATTTGTTCTTTTTGTAATCAATGTCCCCTTTTTGAAAATATTATGCTGATGAAGAATTGCAACTTCTGTATGTCAGAAAGAATAAGAGATTCCATCCTTTTCCTAATCTAAAGAACGTGCATATTTAATAACTACACTGTGATGACCAAAAATATTTCCTTACATTTGTTTACATAGTTTAAATATGAAACTATGTAAGGAAGTGGGGTGTGTACAGCTTAACAGTAGATTGAATGTTTATCCTGTGTGAGACACTTGATTCAGTCTCCAGAATAAACGCACATACACACACACGCATACACACACACCACGCACAAATTTGACTCTTAATTCCTTTTTCTTTATTGATATATCACGTGCCTGAATCCTTTTAATTAAACAAACAAAGGACAGCTTAAGAGGAGAAAGATAACTGTTGTGAACTTGGCTTAAAGTTCTACTCTTAGGGCTGGAGAGTTAGATCCCCAGCAGAAAATATATTCAGTAGATGTGAGGGTGTTGTACAGAACTATCCTCCAAACTAAACACCTCCCATCATGGGACACTCATCTGTGCCTAATAGCAAAAGGTCATCCCAGCTGTTTATATCCCCTCATCGAGATGTGAAAAGGGTCACAGAGCCTCACCTCAGTGTCCAGTGTCCCTTCCTCTTCTTGTATGTAGTGCTGCCCTTACTGCATGTGACATCGGAGAGAGGTTAGAATGTATAGATCCAGGAAGACTAAGGGAGGGAGGTTCCATCTATGCAGGTATGGGAATTCCATCATCTCTGCTGGACAGACTTTCTGGTGTTTCCTTCTGGGAAAAACCACACAAACCAGTAAGTAACAGCTCGTCTGTGCTCCCTAAGGCAGCTCAAAAAAGTCATTGGATCCCAGATGGAACACTTGTGGATTCCTGCTCAGGTTTGTCACTGGGACCTCACAAGGAAGGGCAGACGTTGTTTATGTCTCCCTGTGAGAAGGAATTTTTATCAACAGAAGCCATAGTAGGGTCAATTTTCAGAACCAAAAGGAAAAGAAAGAAAGAAAGGAATCAGAAAGAAGGAAAAAAAAACCAATACAGATTATGAAAATATCTTAATTTTTTTCCCTAAGAAATAATCCTAATGGGTTAGAATTCTTTGAAAAGCAGTATAGTTAGTTAACAGCAGCATATGAAATCCACATGAAACCTTACAGAAATAAAATTTATAAATGTTCATGTATATTTAAAATACCAATAAGATTTTGCTATTCACTTTAAAGGATGGAATCTAACAACCTCACAAATGATCATTAAGTATGCTTTCCTGCTTTTATCTACCCTTTTCCAATAACATCATTATTTTTATACTTATTTTGTCACACTGACATCTATTATTTAATAGTATAAAAGACACATAAATTGTCCCAGGGTGAGGGTATAGGCCTTTAATCCCAACACTCAGATATGTATGAGTTCAAAGGAGTCTGGTCTACTTAGTGAGTTTTAAACCAGCCAAGACTACATAGTGAGACCCTGTCTCAAGAGTAGAAAGAAAGAAAGAAAGAAAGAAAGAAAGAAAGAAAGAAAGAAAGAAAGAAAGAAAGAAAGAAAGAAAAAGAAAGAAAGAAAGGAAGGAAGGAAGGAAGGAAGACATATCAAAATATTAAAGCAGAAAAATTCTGAAATCATCAAATAACCACTCCCCCCAAAAGCCTTGAAATGATATATGAGGAAGAGCAAGGTCCTGAAAAATTGGGGTCTATTTAACTTCTGGTATGGCCCTTCTGGTATGGCAGAAACGCTAATTTGAATGAAATGATTTTCAAATTATTTTCTAGATATTCAATAGGTATTATTTATTTTCAGGATAGAAATGAAGAATATTAATTTTATAATATTGGCAAGTAAATGCTTGAGACACAGCCTGAGATTCTGCAGTCCACACGGAGTTCAGAGTCGGCATGGAGATTATTTTAAACTCAAAGACGTTTGCAATTCAATAGATGTGAGAGGATAGCTTTCCATAGCTTCTCTTCTCTGACTAAACAAAGAAAGGAGGACTGTCATAACTCCTTCTTAGGGGAGGCTTCTCCTCAGGACAGAAAATGGGAAAAGACCTTACACAAATCTTCCTCTGGGGGTTTTACATCCCCAAAGAAAATGGAGAGAGCAGAGATCACTCATTCTCACAAAGTACACTCAAACATGACAAACTTTCTTCCTTCCCACGACCTCCCCACAATTCCATTTGTCTTTCTGTTTTGTTTTTAATTCTGAGACAGAGTTTCTTCATGTAGCCATCACTGTCCTGGAACTCACTCTGTAGACAAGTCTGGCTTCTTACTCACAGAGATCTCCCTGCTTTTGCCTCCCAAGTACTGGGATTAAAGGTACATGCCTAAGAGTGGTATAGCCGAGTCTTGAACCTAGATGCCCCTCAACCGAAGAATAGATAAAGAAAATGTGGTACATTTACACAGTGGAGTATTACTCAGCTGTTAAAAAACAGTGAAATCAGGAAATTTGAAGACAAATGGATGGAACTAGAAAAAATCATCCTGAGTGAGGAAACCCAGACCCAGAAAGACAAACATGGTATGTACTCACTCATAAGTGGATATTAGCTGTAAAGTAAAGGATAACCATGCTATAATCCACAGACCCAGAGAGACTAGGTAACAAGGAGGACCAAAGGGTGGGGGGGCAGGTCACATGGATATCCCTGGAAAGAGGAAATAGAGGAGATCTCCTGGGTAAACTGTGGGTGTGTGGGGATGGGAACATGAGGGATCAGGTTGCGGGAGGTGGAGAGAGGGGGAAAGTACTGAAAGAGATGACTGGAAAAGTGGGGCATTTCAAAGTCAGGTAGAAACCTGATACAAGGGAAAACCCCACAAATCTACAAGGATGACCCCAGCTAAGACTCCTAGCAATAGTGGATAGGTAGCCTGAACTGGCCACCTCCTGTAATCTGATTGGTGACAACCCCAATTGTCATCAGAGAGCTTCATCTAGTAACTGATAGAAACAAATACAGGACCCACAGCCAAACATTAGGCCAAGCTCGGAAAATCCTGCTGAAGAGAGGGAGGAAGGGTTATAGGAGGCAGAGGGATTAAGGACATCATAAGAAAACCCCACAGAAACAACTAACCTGACTCATAGGAGCTCACAGTGTCTGAACCAATAACCAGGGAGCCTGCATGAGACCAGCCTAAGTCCTCTACATATATGTGACAGTTGTGTAGCTTGGTCTCCTTGTGGGACTCCTAACAATGGGAGCAGGAGCAGTCCCTAAAACTTTGACTGGCTCTTGGGAACCTATTCCCCATACTGGGTTGCCTTGCCCATCCTTAATACAAGGGAGGTGCTTAGTTCTACCACAACTTGATATGCCATGCTTTGTTGACACCCACAGGAGGCCTGACACTTTTGGAACAGAAACAGAAGAGGAGTGGATGGGGGATGTGGGGTGGGATGAGAGGAAGGAGGGGAAACTTCAATAGAGATGTAAAATAAATAAATTACATTATTTTAAAAAAGCATGAACCTCCACACCTAGCTTCATTTTTCTTCCTTCCTTTTTTCCTTCCTTCCTTCCTTCCTTTCTTTCTTTCTTTCTTTCTTTCTTTCTTTCTTTCTTTCTTTCTTTCTTTCTTAAGATTTATTTACCCATTTTATGTACATACATGAATGTTTTGCCTGTATATGTATCTGTATGAGGGTGTCAGATCTCCTGGAACTGGAGCTACAGACAGTCACGAGCTGCCATGTGGGTGCTGGGAATTGAACCCAGGTCCTCCAGAAGGACAGCCAGTGCTCCCAACCTCTGAGCCATCTCCCCAGCCCTTCTTTTGTCTTTCTTAAAGAAGATTATTTGTTCTTCCATAGAAACCGTTCTCAACTCTGTTTCTCCTGTTTAATGTATAAGTATGTATGTTTGTGACTTACATCACTAAACTAGCATGCTACTCAGTTACGGAGTATCTGTGCACTTCTCTCACCTGTTAATCTGGTTTTTGTGTGTTTCATTGAAGGGATTCAGGCACTGAATTTAAGAGAAGGGAGAAAATACACGTTTCTCCTACTCTGTAAGGCTCACGAATGGAAATAAGTACCACTAATTATATGATTGTTCTAATGGTATGGAAATACACGCATGGCTCTTTAATTTGACATAATCCCTGAGTTCATGGCCAAATCCGGATACTGTAGGAGGTGTATCCCACTGACTGCACGTGAAAAGTCATGGCTGCTTTGTGCTTTGTATCTTACATCAAGGTTTTGTTTTTCTACTTTTTTTTTCCATCTTCAGGTATTAGTAGACAGATAAAAATCAGAGCATGGCAAACTTCCCTTTGTTTTAATGCTGTGAGTTTTGGCAAATCAAAAGCCCTAAGTCTAAATGCTTGTGCACCGTGAATAAAACTCTCCACAAATGTGCAATCTGGACGCAGGTGAGCATTTTATATTTAGTGAGGAAAAAGTAAAGGTCATTTAGCTCTTCCAGGCATATTTTTAAATATTCCAATTTCCCGAGGTGCCAACTATTTGTTTTTTCTTGAACAACCCCGATATTTTACATTCACTAGCCTGGAAAGGTCATTTCCTAGAAATTTAATTCCCTTAACTGGAAGTGTCTATGTTTCTCAACATTTATTTGATATCTAAGATGTGTTAACTTTCATACAATGTATGAAAGAGAGAGAGAGAGAGAGAGAGAGAGAGAGAGAGAGAGAGAGAGAGGTGGGAGCTCACACAGGAGAACAGTTCTGAGTGAAATGATGTTGGAGGAAGCTTACAGCCATGCTTGCACACATTTGTACTTCATTCCCGTTTTTTGAAACTTTGTCTTCTGCCCTTGGATGTTGAACTCCTGAGCTTACACACCAAACCAAACAACCTCCATGAATTCCATACCTTAGCATTTGAGGATGAGAAAAAAAAAATCAGTGCAAGATTTTACTTCTTAAAGTACCTATGCCGTGTGTGTATGATGTATTCATGTGTTCAGTGACGTATATGACACGCATTTGGAAGCCAGAGGTCAAAATTTGGTGTCTTCCTCTAACTCACTTTAGGGGTCTCTCATTGAACCTGAAACTCGAGGGATTCAGCTAGTGGCCAATGAGATCTAGGGGTCTCCGGTTTACTTGCCTCCACTACCCCAGCACTGGGGTTCCAGGAGAGCACCACTCCACCATGCTTGCACATGGGCACTCAGAATCTGAACTCAGATGCTTGCTTGCCCTTGCACAACACTCTACCTACTCAGCCGTCTTACCAATCCCATCTATATTTATAGTTTCAATGTTTGTTATTTTAAAAAGTAGGATAAAGTCAGATTTGTTCCTCTAAAATGCCTTTCCACAGCAATGATATTTCTAAAATCTGTGACATTGCTAGACCACTTCTTCCTGACTTGTTTTTCCTGATTAAAGACACTAGTCCCAGATAACTCAGGGACCCCCTTCTCTAAATCACTTGATATCCTTGGGGATGAGCCTTCTTTCAGCTCTATCAAGAGCCATTCTAGCCATCAAATAGCATTCATTGCCATCTTCTTCCTGAGGAGGCCTTGTTTGATTTTGATAATCTAAAGGGAGTGGAAAGATTGCAAAAGATAGAAGTAGTGGGTGTTTGCAGCCAAACAGTATTTTTTGGACATGACAAGGTCATCACACTTATGAGATCATAGCAGCTTTGGCTACATGTCAAGAACAAGCTAGATAAAAATGACAGCATGGGCCGGGCGGTGGTGGCGCACGCCTTTAATCCCAGCACTCGGGAGGCAGAGCCAGGCGGATCTCTGTGAGTTCGAGGCCAGCCTGGGCTACCAAGTGAGTCCCAGGAAAGGCGCAAAGCTACACAGAGAAACCCTGTCTCGAAAAACCAAAAAAAAAAAAAAATGACAGCATGGAAAGGAAGTGATGCACGAAGTCCCACCCCTACCTGAGAAGCTATTGGCAGTTAATTGTTGTTGAGGAGGGTAAGTTTTCTTCAAGCATGTGGCCTCTGACAGCTACCAGTCCTTCCTTAGATGGCCTTACACGCAGGCACATATATAGCAGAACTATGTGGACTCAGTGGGTTAAAAAAAAAAGAGCACATGAAATCAGGAGGGAAAAGTGGTAGTTGGGGATAGGGGAAGAATTTGAAGGGTTGGAGTGTGCAGTGGATTTTATCAAACTACACAATGTTAATGTAAAAAATTCTCAGGCAATTAAAAAAGTAGTAAAGACTGAAATAAACACACACAATTTTTTCCTAGTCTCTTTCTTCCTATTAATATACTTATTCAGATTCATTTGGTGCCAACTGGGTTTGAGATCTGAGTTTCCTTACTATATTAAGACAACCGTGCAAAACCTGCTTTTCGTTTCCATATCTACCATTTTACTGATGAAATAAAGACATTGGGAAAGAAACACACGACAGTTTATATAATGATTTATTTGCTATTCATTCACTATCTTTCCTTAGATTGAAGCTTTACTATCAAGTCCACTAGGCTGCCTTAATGATGAACTAGAACAAGAGCAGCTCTCACTCCGCGCCCTGGTTCCCAGCAATTCTCTTGATGTTGCAGATATTGCAAGGGTGTGGTGATATTTTATTTGGGCTCTAATAAATAAAGCTCACTTGGAGATCAGAGGAAAAAGCCAGCCACTATATTAAACATAGAAGTCAGGCAAAGGTAGCACACCACGCCTTTAATCGTAGTATTCGGGAGGCAGAGATTCATCCAGATCTCTGTGAATTCAAGGCCGCACTGGGAACAGAGCCAGGCATGGTGGCATACACCTTTAATTCCCAGCACTAGTTAACCATAGAGATCTGGAGGTCTGTACAGACAAACAGGAAGTGATAGAGCTGGGCAGAAAAAGGAAGTGATCTAGCTGAGCAGAGAGATAAAGTGAGATGGCAGGGCACAGAAAGGACATAGGCATGAGTGTACAGGAAATAGCTCTCTCTGGAGGCTGAGGAGTTGGAGTTGGTAAGGTGAGGCTGGCTGTGGTTGGTCCTATTCCTCTGATCTCAGTTTTTACCCCAATATTTGGCTTTGGGTTTTTTTATTATTATTATTATTATTATTATTGATAAGACCGTTTAGCAATTTGTCTTACACAAGGATCTCTCAATTCCTGTCTTCTTGAAGAAATGAATTCAGTCAAAGCATAAGCAGTTCGAGAGGATGTTTATTTAGCAAAACAAGAGAAGCAAAGCTGAGCAAAGCATGTGCTCCAAAGAGAGAGCAGTGTGGCTGCAGCAAGGTGGGAAATTGCATAGAGGGTAAATTTTAAAGAAATTTTTATGAATATGTTTGGGGTCACTGTGAGAGCATCCAGAGAACTGTAGGCAAGATCAGCCCTTACCTGCTTAGATATGAAATACTGGAATTACAGACACACATTAATCAGCCCTAGTCTTCTGTCTTTCATCTCTGTGACTCTTAGCACAATAGCCCCAATCTCACATGCTGATCATGTGAGAACACAGAAACTTCTTAGAGCAAAAAGTTAACCACTGTAGGCTTTCTTGGAGGCCATGGTTACAATTCAGTCTATAGTAATTAGATGCAGAGATGCAGACTACGCGAGAGGACAAAGTGCCCTGCATGTGTTCCTGGCTAGGGGATAGTGCTTCATG
Source organism: Peromyscus eremicus (assembly GCF_949786415.1). NCBI lineage: Eukaryota > Metazoa > Chordata > Mammalia > Rodentia > Cricetidae > Peromyscus > Peromyscus eremicus. The sequence continues at coordinate 43,278,119 of NC_081429.1, forward strand.
GTAGCCAGCTGGAGCCCTTCAAAACCAATGTTCCCTAGACCCCTACTCTTCCTTTTATCTAGTCAGCTTCACTATCTCATACCTGAGCTGCACATGCTTTTATTTCTCGTCCCTAGTGTGCCCAGCTTCTCCTCTTCACTCTAACATTAATTTGAACTCACACATTTGTTTTTACTAAAAGAGCATCGTATCATTTTCACACGCTTTATTATGATAACCTCTTTGTCTATCTCCTTTGTAAGATCCTGGAAGGCAGGGTCCATATATATGTTAGGACTCAGGAGTAGGCACTGAGCAAAGGGTACCAGGAATCTTTATTAAATATAGAAGAGGACAAATAGTAAATAGGACAATGATTGCATGAAAAGAGGTGGAAAGGAGAGAGAGAAAAATTACAACCAATGAAGTGAGAGTAGCAGTATGCATCATATGTATTGTTATTTCTCACAGAGATCGAGCACAGTTTGGTGAACATTAAAGGTCAACAATTACTAGTTCCGCTTTTCACAATAATAATGTATGAATCAGATGTCCATACTCCTGAGACTTTCTGGTAGAGCTTGAATTTAAAGCAGTTTTAGTGTTTTAAACAAAATCGATCTATTCATTATGCAATATAATTTCCATCTTTTAGACATTTTACAGTAATGTCACAAATCAATAAAGCCATGTTTCACAATATTAACTTGGACATTAGTGAAAACAAGACACAGTCCAGTGAATGGTTACAAATGTTCCCCAGGGCCTTGCTACCAGATTCAAATCCTGACCTAGCCCCGTTGCAAAGAAAAGTTATTCAATTTCTTAGTACTTGAGTTAGCCCTTTTCTAAGTTGGGGTCATTGAAAACTCACGTGGTATGTGTGTCTTGAAACTAAATCGAGCAGTGCCAGTAAAGTGTAGGCTGAATAATCAGTAAAAAAAAAACTAAGATCCCAGTAGAAATATCTAAAGGCTGATAGATTATTAGATGAATTAAAGAATGAATTATGCATATTGACTTTGAACCAAAATTTGAGCCCAAGAAGAAAAAGGTGTGAAAACTGCTAAGAGTAACCCATGTTGGCCACTCTGCAGACTGGGTTTCCTTAAATTAGTGCTGACAATGTCTGCTGTTTGTGTGCTTTTCAGATGATGGGACTTTGACAATTATCCCTTTAGAGAGATGGGTCCTAGGTTCCCCACCTGTTCAACTGTGTGGGCTTGTGCCCAGAGCAGAGTAAGGCTATATTTAGCTTCCTAGGTCAGATCAAACATAGTGACAGTTATCCTACTGGGGTTCTCATCTTTGGAAACCTACCTTTGGAAAGCTACCACATAAAAAATATGAGGACAATTTGCTGTGAAAATATTAAGAACATGTGGAGGGCCACTTGAGATTTGCAGCTGGCAGCCCTGTCTGAGGTCCCTGCCAACAGATCACCTAGCAGACATGAGATGCTGATTCATGTGACCTACATGGCAATGTTTTTACATGATGAACTCACCTTCAGCTCTCCATTACCCCCAGTCTTTAAGTTTTCCCACCTGAGACTCTGATATGAAGGAGAGACACAAATTATCTGTACTGCCTAAATCCCTGACCCTCAGAAAACTGAAACATAATAAAGCAATGCTTTAAGCCAATAAATTGTGGGGTTGTTTATTACACTGCTATAGATTATCATAACATTTGCTATTTACATACATTAGCTTATTAAATAGCCATTGAAATTATTATGAGGCTATTATTCCCACAGCTTTGCCTGTGGAGACACATGACTTAAGGCCGTAAGATGCATTTTATAAAAATAGCCACCAAGGAAATGGAAAAGCTAGGATTTTAACCCAAATAGCTCTGACTCTGAAGTCTATGAATTGTTTCACTATCCAAGGGAAAAACACATTCTTACATCCTTAAAAATGCATTTTAAGGAGTAAAATCATTTCAAGGTCTTGCTCATTATGTAATGCTGTGCCTGATTTCTCTTAGGTCCTCGGAAGATGGTAATTTTCACAATCAACCCGAACTATCCATGGAAACTGCCTTTCTAAATTTAAGGATGCTAAAATGATCATGTCTGAGGCTGTCAGTGAAGGCTGCCATGCATGGTTCAGTGGAGGTCCACTAGTTCCCAACTGAAGGAGGGGAAGCCATAACATTTATCCTGGGTCAGCTGAGTGATTTCATTCCAAATCCAACGGATAAATAACTGTCAAAGTGATTCTTATCCCTTATGCCATGGAATATATTTTTTTTAATATGAACCGCAAACATCCATAGGGCATCATATTTTGTGTGCATGTGAAAGAGGGGTCAGGGAGAACTTAGTTATGAGCAGCAGCACCATGGGACCAGACATGGGAATGCATGGCATTGCAGGTAACAGAGATTCTATGGAAGGAGGAGAAGACACGCTGTTGTCTTTGCTTTTATTTTCCTGCTCTGTCAGTGCTCACCAACATGCCCAGGACAGAGTATGAGCTCCTCTGTAGATACTAAGTCTGTTTGATCATCTGACTCTGCCTGTTGTCCCCAGCTTCCTACTCAGCACTTGGAACAAGTGTTCTTTGCTTTGGATGATTGATTGATAAACACAACGCTGATTGGCCACTAGCCAGACAGGAAGTATAGGCGGGACAAAGAGAGAGGAGATGTCTGGGAAGTGGAAGGCTGAGGCAGAGAGATGCTGCAGCAGGATGTAAAGTACCACCGGTAAGCCACGAGCCACGTGGCAAGATATAGATTAATAGAAATGGGTTAATTTAAGATAGGAAAACTAGATAACAAGAAGCCTGCCACGGCCATACAGTTTATAAGTAATATAAGCATCTGAGTTATTATTTTATAAGTGGACTGTGGGACTGTGGGACTGTGGGACCCAAAGAGAAACTCTCCAGCTACAGTTCTTGCCTCTGGAATTATGTATTTATAGTTCTATCTCTGCATAGCATCACATGCATCACACCACAGGCTACTGATTTGTTCAGCTTTTAGTTCTTAGGACCTAATTCAATGCTTAATTAAAAGATTCCTCCCAGAGTGGTTAAATTAGTAAAATGGTCAAGAATCAGAATCTTATTGTACACTTTCAACAAAGGTGACTGATTTCCTCAGAAAAAGACAGCTAAAGTATTCTGATCCTGCATCTGCATTAAGACACCTGTACTTCAAGAACATGGATTCCATAGCTCGTGATATTATAAGTACCCTATCCATGCCCTTTATCCTTAGATGGACTGTACAAGGGGCACTCACTCTCTGACTCTTCTGGTCTGCCCTGCTCAAGAGCCTATGCCGCTGTTACAGGTGACCTCTAGAATAGACCCAGAAGAGAAAGAGAAGGTGCTGCCTATGGTGGCTATAATTCTGTGACCAACTAATCACTGAGTTTTAGTATCTGTCCTAATAACTCTTGAATCTATCTATATTGCCTCCTCTCTTTTGTTAGTTTGGATCCATATTAGTTTATCTTTTAGATACTTCATAGCCACTTGTGGCAATAAGAATAATAGCCTACAAATTAATAAAGTTGCTGGCACTATCATTGTTGGTTATTATTTTAAATAAGTCTGATTTCAAGCTTTCATTTGTCCTTCATCATAGAGTAAATTAACATTGTAACTCTAAGAAAATATCCTAGTTTTAGGGCAACAAGTAATTTCAAATGCAATCATTTTATGATATGACCCCAAAATGGAACAAATATCCCTGAATTCCAGTCAAATATAATTATTCTGACATATTCCAGGTAAAGGCACAGTGGCACCTTTCAGCATGGCACAAGTGAAGGGCTCTAGGAGGCCTGAGCATGGCAAACATGACTCTGGCAGGCCTTGCCCTTCTCTCCCATTCCTTCTCCCTTGCTAAAACCTCTTAGATTATATTCCGAAAGCTAACCACCAATGTCTAATCACTTATTTGGCCACTTCCTCCTCTAAAGGCTGGCCACCAAGGTCCAGCTATCAGAGTATTGAAGTCCAGCAGTCAAAAGCTCTCCCTGGCTCACCTAACTAACATGCCCAATTAAAATTAAACACCTCATCCTGGGCAAATATCCCTGCCTCCTCTCCCTTGTTCCTTTTCCTTTCTTCTTTGTCCTCTAATGTCCTGTCTTTGTCTCTTATTCCCTGCCCTTTGTCCCTCTGGGACAAATAAATCTCCTTTGTGACGAGAACTTGGTCTTGGGGTGTTGTGTGTGATTCCAGTCCTTTCAGCAAATGTGAATCTTCGCTGTAGCAGACTGTTTTCAAGTGTATTTATTATATGTCCATCAGAGACACAGCAGCCTGCCCACAAAGACAAGCCATTCTAGTGCTCCAAGAAATGCTTCCTTTTGTTCTATTGTTCTTAAAAATATTTCAAAGGCCCTAAGCAATGTTCCTCATGAATCTATGAATTTAAGAAACTACAAGTCATTGAAGGCAAGTTGTGTTGGGAGTTCTTAAAGGGCTCTCAAAAAAAAAAAAACAAAACAAAAAAAAAACAACAGGGAAAAGTAGGTCTGGTTACAGGGATGAAAATGGAAAGAGAAAAAGGCAATTTAGTATCCTGTGGTAACCTTTCCATGTCTGTCACAGACACCCTTAGCTTACATTTGGAATCCTTCTATTGGTCTCTACACACTACCTACTAAAACAATTTTAAGTTGATTTATTTATCTTTATCTTTTGTGTATGAATGTTTTACCTGCATGTATATATGTGAACCATATGCATACCTAGTGCCCTCAGAAGCCAAAAGAGGCCACAGACTCACCTGGAGCTGGGGTTCTCCATGCTTGTGACCTGACACATGGGTGCTGGTGACTAAACTGGGTTTCTTTGGAAGAGCAGCACATGTTTCGAAGCCCTGAATTGTTTCCCGTGCCCTACTGGAACAATTTTTAAAGTTCAAAATTTCCTTGCTGAGAATTCTATCGATTCTTTAAAATCTTTACAAAGTCCTCAGGAGAACATAAAAGAATTTGTGGGAATCAGGGTTCTACCCTCTTTTCTCTACGAATCTTCTTTGTCTACAAACTCAACATGGTAGATGTCTTAGTCAGGGTTACTATTGCTGTGATGAAAACACAACCAGAATCATGGTTAAGTTACACAGGAGGTAATACAGGGAGGAAAGGCTTTATTTGGCTTACACTTCCACGGCACTGTTCATCATCCAAGAAGTCAGGATAGGAACTTAAACAGGCCAGGAGTCTGGAGGCACAAACGGATGCAGAAGCCATGGAAAAGTGCTGCTTGCTGGCTTGCTCTTCATGGCTTGCTCAGCCTGCTTTCTTATAGAATCCAGGACCACCAGCCCAAGGGCATCCCTACCCACAGTGGGCTGGGTCCTCCTATATCAATCACTAATTAAGAAAATGCCCTATAGGCTTGCCTTCAGCCTGATCTTATGGAGACATTGTTTCTAATAGGCTCCCTCCTCTCCAATGACTCTAGTTGTGTCAAGTTGACATAAAACTACCCAACATGGTTGATATTTCAAATGACTTCATCTGACCCATAGATGCTTTTTTTTTTCCCCTGCTGCTGCTGTGTATACCTTCTCAGCTGGCAATCATCAGAGTGACAGCTATTGTGGGCACATAGCACCACATCTGAGTTTACCTACTCTAAAGTGTAGGATGCTCCTCTGCCTTGCTTTCTCTGGTTACATGCAGTTCAGACATTGCTCTCTCTGGCACATAATCTCTACCCATCCCTGGCCCAGCCCACAATTTCTAAACTGCATCTTTATCTTTTCAATTATTCTTGTTTATTTTCTTTCCTGACACCCTCGGAAACTCATGAAATGAGGACTATGACCTTCTTTTAATCTTTGAATCCTCATCTTCAAAAAAGTTTAAAAATGTATTATATATAGGAAACAAAAGGTATCCGATATGACTCCATTAAAGTAATAAAAAACCAAGCATTTGTGTTAAACTGTATTTTATCTGACAAGTAAATAAATAGGATCAAGATAAGTAAGATTGAGTGCAAATAATGTGTTGGTTCAACAGTTCTGTCTATATGGTCTCAGCTAATCCTCAATACATGTTTATTTTAAATAATGAGTGAGTGATTTACATGGTTATAGTAATTGTGATCAAGTCTTTGTAATGTTTATAATTTGACTACTGCAATTGTGCAGAGCAAGGTTCTCATAGGCTCTGTCTGTTGTGGTCCTGTGCCCTGGAAAAGATGACTCCTTAAGAATCAACATTTTTCTACCATGAAGTCATCTAGTAGCTGGCTGCTGTCCTGACAAGGACAAGCAGCTGTGCTGGAAAGGCCTACTGTGTGTCACACAGCGACAGATGATCTGGTCATGGTCTCTTATGGGAATATTATGAACAACACAAATATGACTCAGAGCAGAAAAAGGACTAGACTGATTCTCCTGCACAGTAAAGCTGTAGGGGAGGTCAATCACAGGTTCCTTTCTGTCCATGTTCTTGTGATATGTTGGCTAAGAATGTGGCTGCTTTCTGCCTTTGCCCCAAAAGTCTGCCTGAGGCTAAAATGAAGAGTTTTAGATTGTGTTGGCAGAGGAAATCTCAAAACAGCCTGGTATCAACTCTGTCATGTGGTTATTCATGTTTACTCTTACGCAGACCTATAATGAAAAGGAGCAAGCTGAACAAGGAAAAATGGAACACGTCCAATTTGAGGAGAAAAGGGGCACTAGGAAGTAGAATGGACCTCAGTTCTGTGTTCAAGAAAATAAACAGATTAAAGAAAATCTTAATGTTAAATGGAAAGAAGGGAGTGGTGACCTCAGGGCAAGACCCCAGCCACCTAAGCATCCAACTTATGAAAAGGAATTAAAGCAAAGCTTGGAGATGGATATGGTGGCACACATCTTTAATGCCAGCACTCCAGAGGCAGAGACAGGTGTATCTATGAAGTCAAGGCAGCTTGATCTACAGAGTGAGTTCCAAGACAGCCAAGCTTAGGCAGTAAAGGAAACTGTCTATCGAGAACAGAAAGTTAATGAAGATGTAACTGAGTGAGAAGGGCGTGTTTCAGGCTCAGCAAGCTGTGGAATTTGGCAATTTTAGCCAAAGGTAGAAGAAAGGGGTTATGGAATCTCTCTCTGAGAGTAAAGAAAGCTGCTGAGGCCAGGGATATGTCAAGGGTGTCCTTGAATAGAGGCCTAGAGAGGCCACTGTATGAAGCTGTGAAGGTGAAGCCTGGATTGCCATGGAGACTCCAAGATGTTGGAGATGCCAGAGCCATGGGATACCTGCCAAGGAAAGCTACTAAGGGGCAATGGAACCAGCCCAAGAGAAAGAAGTGTGTTACTGTCAACAAAGATAAAAGAAGTTGGAGATCTCAAGAGCATTCTGACATCAGACATGGAGATACAGACTTTGGAGTTTGCCCAGCTGATTTTCAGTTTGCTCAGTATTTCTTCACTATGCTCCCCTTTGGAATGGTGATGTATATCCTGTCCCATTGTTTGTTAGAAGTATGTGATCTGCTTTTTCATTTTGATTTTACAGGCGTTACAGTAAAGAGAGTTCACGAGTCTCAGAAGAGACTTTGGCCTTTTAAACAAGGTTGAGACTATTATAGACTATGGAGACTTTTGAATTGGACCAAATGCATTCTATATTATGTTATGGCTACAAGCCTATGAGAGGCAGTAAGTAATGTGAAGGTTTGAATAAAAAATAGCCCTCATAGGCCCATAGGGAGTGGCACTACTAGGAGATGTGGCTTTATTGGAACAGGTATGGTTTTGTTGGAGGAGGTATATCACTAGAGGGTGGGCTTTGAGGTCTCAGATGCTCATGCTACACCCATTGTGGCAATCTTTTCGTGCTGCCTGTGGATCCAAATGTAGAACTCTCAGCTATCTCTTCAGCACCATCTCTGCCTGTGTGTCACCATACTTTCCACCATGATAATAATGGACTAAACCTCTGAACTGTAAGCCAGCCCCAATTACATGTTTTCCTTGATAAGGGTTGCCATGGTCATAGGGTCTCTTCACAGCAATAGAAAACTCAAGAGAGAAGGTGTTGTGTTGCATGTGTACAAGTCAAAGAACAAGTTTGCAGGGGGTCCTTTTTTCCTTCTATCAGGTGGGTTCCAGAAATCCAAGCCAGATTGCCAGGTGTTGTAGCCAGCACCTTTACTGATGAACCATTTCATCAGTTATGACAGCCCTATTTCTCCTTTTGACTGAACAAGAGAAACTAGAGTTGACTTCATAGGGAACAAAACAAGAAGGGAATAACTAGTGAGAAGGTGTGACCAGTGGTCCTGATTTCTCTCTTGACCTAAGATCTCTTAGAAGATACTAATTTAAGGAAAACATATGAAGTTACTGGAGGTGTTGAGGATTTGAAAGCTATTCCTGTAGCGAGAACACTCAGCATGCCTGAGTGTGCATCAGTGGAACCTGTTTCCTGATGTTTTATATTCTTCCCAACAGCATTTAAATGAATCTCCTAACAACTGAGGACACCATTATGACTTTGTTCCTTGTACTCCAAAACACCTGTCAAATATTTGAATATAAAGTTTATAGCTCCCTAGAATCTCTCTCATTTACCAATTTATCACTAGAACCTCTTTCAGTATTGGAAAAGCGAACACTTTACTTTCCCATTTTTCAGGTGGATGAATAACATATACATTTGGTCAATTTTCCATCATTTGGGACCTGAATCCTATTAGGCGGGATTCCAGAAACCTGACTACATGTCTAAATAAGAGCTCCTCCACTTACTATGCATGTGACTTTATTCCTTAAGAGTCTAGAAGCATTAACACTACCCATTTCTCAGGGTGTTTTCAAAATTAGATGCTAAACTTCATTCAGTAAAAACTCCACAAGTAGGCTAGTTTAATAGGTAGACTATTTTTCTAGCATGCATGAAGCCTAGGTTTGATCTCCAGCACTATACCATAGAAAAGTAGTATGGTGTCACATACCTGTAATCTCAGCCCTAGAGAGATAGTCGGGGGAAGCTCAGAGATGGTCATCTATCCGTGACTATATAGTGAACTCAAGGCCAGTGAGGGCTACACAACACCCCATCTCAAAGGACAAACACACACAAAAAAAACAACAAAATTGATTATTGGAATATTTAATTATATAATATATGAGATAAGGATAGACCTAACCAAGGTATATATATCTTGGATACAGTCCTCCTTGTATTAGCAAAAAAGAAAAGTTTATGATCTCAAAGAAGAAGAAAAGTAAGGAGTCAGAAGTCCTGAGCAACATCCTCTGCCAATACTTCAATTCTGCAATTCTGGAGATGTCTTAAATTATTAATTTACCCATATTTGTCAAATAGGAGAATCAGTTAATAGTTAGACATAGGTGGTCTTGGCAGTCATTTTCTGCTTTGAAATATTATTATTTTACAAGAAAAGAACAGATTCAATGTAATTCTCATTGTTAATTATTAACAGTTGTGAATAAAATGTTGTTTGGGGAATTTTGATTGATTCAAGTGCAGTTTAGAGATTTACTTTATTCAAGCATATAATTACCACAATGGTGGAGAGGCATGCAGAATAAAAACTATTTATGAAATTAATTCAGTCACCATGTAATAAGTAAATTATTCCCATGCTCAGTGCTATGTTCATGGAGAATGTTCAATAAATATTAAGTGAATGACTGGCTAGATGGCTCAAGTAGGTTTGATTGACCAATTAATCACGATGAAATACTCTATAGTAATTGAACGGGGTGCAGTTTAGTTTTGGCAAGAATAAGAGCTTTATTTGCCAATTGAATTGGCTTCTGTCTTATTACTTAACTTGTTCTTTAGAAGATCTCATAATTCAGGTGGAGAACAAACAGCACATTTCTTATAGTCAATCTAATGTTGACAGCAACTGCTGATTATGGTTGTCAAATGAACAAATGAATCCAATTGGGGCTGTCTCTACCTAGGAAAGTAGACAGTTCTCAGTGTTAGACTTAGGTACGACTTTTGGGCTATTAAACAGTCTACACCTATCACCAAGGCATGGATGGGCCCAGTTCAAGTGATTCCTTCAGGATCCTGACTCGATTTTTTGCACACACCAGAGGAAGTAGCCTCTTTAGACTTAGAAAAGCTGAGCATCTGGTTTCTGCTATTTCGTGTACCCACATCTCCCTCTGGCTTCCTTCCAACTCCCCATCCTTATGATTTCACTTGAATAAATATGTATATATAGAATATGTTATGGGAAACAATTTATTACAGAATAATATAAGGTTTTCTCACAGATGAGAATGGACAGTGACAATATGGGATCATCGTGAAGGAAAACATTCTCATGGGGTGAGGGTGGGTCATTGTGCCAAGCTACCTGTTTAAGTAGACATTAAATATTTTCCTAATGCTTCTATAGCATCAGCTTCTGGAAGAATATTTTCCTGGTTAAAGAGGATGGATCTGACAGACCCATTCAGATTAACTCTTAAGGGAGCAGACAGGGACAGGAGTTCGTTGTTTACCAGAAAGCTTTGGCTAGACAGTCACCTAAAGACCCTTTAGGCAAGCTGGACAGTGATAGCACACACCTTTAATCACAGCACTGAGGAGGCAGAGGCAGATGGATCTCTGAGTTCAAGGCCCGCCTGGTCTGCAGAGTGAGTTCCAGGTCAGCCAGGGCTACATAGAGAAAACTTGTCTAGAAAAAAAAAAGGAAGGAAGGAAGAAGGAAGGAAAGAAGGAAGGTGTGGAGGCCCACAAAGGTTTCCTAGTGAGAGCTGAGCTTACTTTTCCCAGCAGAGCTGCATTAGAGGATTGGTTGACCATGTGCATGGTTACTAGATGATTGGAAGGGTCTATACTTGACTGTGCTACGTGGAGGTCTTTTGCTCCACCCCTTGGCATTCCTATAAATAGCTCTTCAAAAGAGACAGGAGGGGCCAGTGGATTAGGATCCAGGCCCTCCCAAGGCTATCCTGTGTTTTCTATCTGTTTCTCTCCCCTCTCTCCTTCTATCTAAATCTCTTATCCCTCTCTCCTCAAGAGTACCCTGAGGTAAAATGTGGGAGCTGGTCTCCCAGCTGGCCTCCCACAGGAAGGAAGAAAATCCTTTAGGCAGCTGAGGATATCCTGGCTCTTAGAGCCAGAGACAGGACTCACACCTCATTCTATTGAGCAGTAATCAAAAGCCTGCAACTTTAGTTTCTGCTTTTACAAGTTGCTGATGGTGAAGGAAGACTAAAACCACAATGACCTAGAAACCTGTTATAACCATTTATCCGTGTAAGACTCCCAATGAGATACCGGAACCCTTAAGTCCATCTTCTGCTTTCCCATTCCACCATTTCACCATTGTCCTGGCTTCCAGGAATCCCTAAGAAGAATTAAAATGATCCCCTCAGAGATAGGAGCTCTTCAGAGAATCTTAATGTTAAGCCAGAAAAAAAAAAAAAAAAAAAAAAAAAAAAACCCTTTGTGAATTCAGGTTTTGAAATACAAAATGAATGACATTTGAAGGTTGCTCTGCAGGTGGTCCTGAGGTAAGAGAACATTCCATCTGCTTAAATAAGAAAAGGTAAGTCTGGAAGATAAACCCAAACAAACATGGAAAACAATACTGTCACCACCTCTATCAGATTAACTCTGGTAACATTTGATCAAGGTGTTCTTCAAAACTGTTTCTCTGGGTTTCATCTTTTCAAAGTTACTTTGGCTAGGGACTTTGAAATGCTAAGGGACAGAAATCTAAGTGTATATACCCCTATACATATATATATATATATATATATATATATATATATATATCTTGTTTTAATACTACAGTTATTTTGTTCATATATTACTTCATCAAGTACACGCTATACAGCAATTAATGAATATAATGTTTTATGAACGTTATTCATTCAGTAGACCTACTAATACTACGTGCAAGGAGATAAGTGGATCACAGAAATGCTAAGTAACGGTACAACTTCAAAAATCATCACTGTGCAAAAACAGGATGGGCTTTTCAGGTCCTTGCTCAACTTCCTGTCCTTCTGTTATTCATCTTGCCTCAAGGGGTTATGGCTCACTTGCAGGAGAAATAGAATGAGCTAAGCTGTCAGAATGTGAGCAACTAAATTTCACTTGACTGGAGATAATAGGCAACACCATTTCTTAGACACTGAGAGAGACCAAGGCTAGAAGAGCCAAACAAAGGCAGTCGACTGGTCGACCAGGATGCGAGGTTTCTCTTCCGGATATCCATCACTGTCATCTCCACCCTCCCTGCAGGCTGCCTTCTTAGAAGTTTTTTCTGCTGGTGGTAGTTTCTGTTTTCTAACACCTTGAAGGTCCAAACTTTAGAGAAAAGCATAAGGAAGGCTCATAAACAACTAATGTGGCCTTTAACTTAGAGTTTATAGCATGAGAGACCAGACTCTTAAGCCATCAATTGTGTCCCCAGGTTAAAGTGTTATGGATACAACTAATGTCTCCGGACTGCTCCTGGAGCTTCCCACAGGAAATATATTGTGTTTGTCTTATTTCTGTTGGAGAGTTCTCATTTGGCTTCAGAAAAGGAAAAGAGTTAGATTCTAACTATTACACAGACTTCCCAATATAAAGTACATTTCCAGCTATTTAGAAAACATTTAATTTCATATAGCAAGATGCTCAAATCTGAATTGAACTGTGTTTGGATTCTAGGCCAAATTGTTTTATGTGTGGACTGTGCTAACTCTTAGCTTCTGCCTCTCTAGCCTACTTTTCTATAAATAAAACACTAAATCAGTAACCCAAGTAGGAATCTAGTTATGTGATTTCCCACCTCCCCCCACCCCCTGATTCATGTTGGAAATTCCTTGTGCTGGGACCTCATTGAAGTGAGGCCTTTGTAGTAGATTAGCTCCAAGGTGGTGGGGACATGCATTAGTGTGGTCATTCATGTATTGCTTTCTTTGCTGTGGAAGGACTCAGAGCTATTTGTGTGATCAATGATTTTACTTCTGCATTCAGGAAGGGTTTTTGTACGTTGTAGTCTCAAGGGCTTTTGCACCCAACTTTCTTCTTCGGTTTTGTGAAAGTCTGCATTCAACTTGTATTTGTGGTAGGGAAATAGAAGGCCTTCTCCTTTAGTGGAACAAAACAGCAGGGAGATGGATCATGTTTGAGGCTAAGCATTGAATAGTGTTTGAAGACCATGAATGCTCTCACTAGGAGTTAGAGAAATAGCAAGATATCTAGAGAGAGTGCACACACATGAGTCTCAGAGTGGCTGGGCCTTGGCTCACACCATGGCAGGTCCCACTATCAAATAACAGTATAGAATTAAGGGAACCACTGAATACTAGACATTAAAGACACATATAGGTTTGAGTAATGAGCCCACAAGGCCTTATGTATAAACTATAACAGAGTAGCTATCTGTATGTGTAGGCTATAACTGGAGTTATGAATAAATTGCTCTATAGAAACATCATTATCACTTGAGATCATCTTCAAAGACAGATGGAAAATATCAGAGCAACAAGAAGCAGATGTGAAATGTGCCATGTGCTTCTACATATAGATGCAAGTTCATCTCTACTACCCTATATTAACACCCCCAAGGCTTTCAGGGGACTTACTTCCCATTTTCTGCAAAGTGTATACTGGCACCATATGATCTAAATGCTTTGCTCATACAGTCCCTGAAGCCAGTGCTGGCATAACCTTAGTACTACTGGGGGTGGTTGCATTTCATGGTCCTTATACATATTTAAAAAAAAAACTTCAATAGTTTCCTCTCTGTCATTCATCTCCAAGTAGACAACTTAGAGAGTGGGCAACAGAACAAGCCGACAACTCCCACTGTAGCTAACCTTCACATTGGTGTTCCTCGATTCCAAAAATGCAGCTAGCATGGCTGCAATTATTCAAAATTATAACTGTATAAGGTAAAATTGTTTCTGAATGAATGCTATGCAGAATTCTTTCAAACAACAATAACACACACACACACACAATACCTTTAATGTAGAGGAAGCAGTTACATTGCACAATAACTTTAAAGGAAACACTGTTATATGATAAAACTCTAGATTATCATGCAGTAAGTAAAAGCAAGAAGGATGATGTCCTTATTAGCTGATAAAACCCAAGGTGAACCTGGGCCCATAGCATTCCATTATTACTTCTCATGACAAGTATCTGTGCCCCAAGAGAGAGCAGCAGGTGCTGTCCTAGACTGTTGAGAACTTGGCAGGCTCCTCTTTGATCTTCTTCTCTTCCTCAGGACCAAAGCTCACACCAGTGGGTGGTGGGAGAAAGTGAAGCAAGGTCCTTAGCAGCTGAGGCTTAAGAAGTGACTTCAAGGACAGTGGGGAAGCCAACACCTGCTTTTATTAATGAAACCTCAGATCGCCTTTGAAAAGTCTTCCCATCTCCTGTTTATACCACAATGCAGTCAGTGTGATCCACACATACTCTTTTTTTTCCTTGGTCTCCTTGGTTCATTTGTTGAACAGATAAACAAATGAACAAAGGCATAATTGAATGCTGTAATGTTTTTCTTACAGATTGCAGTGATTGGAAAAGGAAAAATAAGAATTCATCACTTAAACCAGCAGTTCTTAACCTGTGGATCATGACTCCTTTGGAGTTGCATGTCAGATCTCTACATTACAATTCATAACAGTAGCAAAAGTACAGTTATGAAGTAACAATGAAGTAATTTTATGTTTGGGGGTCATTGCAATATGAGGAACTGTATTAAAGAGCCACAGCATTAGGAAGGTTGAGAACCACTGACTTAAACAGTCTGATTTATAATTACAAGAGATTGTCAAGGCAACAACAACAACAAAAGCAGTTCACCTCAAAGAGATAATTTACCCTAGAGTTGATTGTGAGTGACCCTGCCCCAGGAACACAGATTTAAACTGCCTCAAATACATGTCCCAATGTGGTAATCATTTCATGAAATTTTTACAATAACAGAGCACAGAAAATCATAAATGAAGACACCTTTCAAATACACTGGAAACATCAGCTGGATTACAGCAGAGCCTGTAAACCTCTGCTATAGTCTTCAGATGCCATTCCATAGCATTCTGAGCCTTGGGGTTGGTAGAAGCTTGGGGTCTATGTTTCACACAGAAGTGGGCAACGAGTGGTTGTTTAAGAGGCTGATATACCCCAAGATAATTTGGCTCCTGATCAGTAACACTCCAGCTCTCTGTCATCATTGACATTCTAACAGTTAATCAGCCTTGCTGGATGTTTATCACAGGTGTGAGATTTCATCCTGGGAACTTTGGTTGACAACATTTACTTCTTGCAATTATGAAAATGTGTCAAATAAAATACAATTCTTAGATGGAAAAAATAAAACGTCTGTTTCTTAAACCAAGCAGACCCCAATAATACTAAAGATTACCTGAGCCTGTTGGTTTTAGAAAACAAACAAACAACAAAATAGACATCTCACTTATTTTTTTTTTCATTATGGGAAATGGTTTCCTGCTGAGAACTATTTTTTGCCACATTACTTAAAACTATATTTTGAATGTGTTCTTTAAAAGTCCATTTGTTGAAAAGTTAATTGACGAATTCTATGGGGGCCATTCTTATTTAAACTACCACAATGATATCCAGATTGGGAAGGTGATTTGCGTTTGATTACATCATGAAGACAGGGCTCTCAGGATGAGATAACTGGCTTTATAAGAAGATAAGGAGAAACCTGAGTCTGCTTCCACCTCTCACTGGATGATCCCCTTGTCAATCATGACCTGATCAGATAGAGGATTTCTCTACCGATTTGAAGCAAAATTCCTTTGTTATAAATTCCCTAGTCTACAATATTCTGTCATGGCTGCTGGAAAGAAAAAAAAGGACTAACAGATAAAACTCACAGAAGAGCCTTCTTATTGCCTATGAAAAGACCAGATACCTACCAGTCAAATTCCTACTGTATCTCATGAATGTTTAGTTCCCCCATTTGTTTGCACTGATTTATCTTCACAAAACAACCTATTACCGAATATAATTTGTCTCCCTCTCAAAGACCCTGAACTCTAGCCCTCTCTTGAACCTAAGTATTATATCACAGTCCTCTTGCTAATCACCGCTTCTGAAGAGAAAGAATTTTCTCAATTGTGTGATTTCAACACTTGTTCATTCATTTCCCATATCTATTTTTGTTTGTTTGTTGTTTTCCAATAGTTTATTTCACTTTAAAAGAAATGCTTTCTCTTTATGTCCCCGAGTCATTTATAGATGTACAGTTGGTATGGCCTCTGTTGCAATACATAGTCATACATAGCAGTCATACAGTTGTTATGATTTCTGTTGGTATACATAGTCATACATAGTAGTCATAGAGTTGGTATGACCTCTGTTGGTATACATAGTCATACATAGCAGTCATACAATTTGTATGACTACTCTCTACTGGAGTAGCTCCTATCACTATATGATAGCCCCCCCCCTCCATTGTCAGAAATACCCTATTACAATAGTTTTGTACGTATGTTGCAATGGACTCTCTACCATCAGTTCTATTTATGTCTAAATCCACTTTCTTCTCTATTTCTGTTTTTGTTGTTCGTTTTGACACCCTCATGGATCAGCTGATATTTGTACTTAATCATTTACATGAAATTTTCAGTGAGTTGAGAAATTAAGCCATATATAAACTGGTGAACTTTAGCAAATATTTATGAAATTTTAATTTATATTGATCTTTATTTTTTCCCTCAAGCATTCAAAGAGGCATAATAACAGAAAGTGTACCATTTGAAGGTGGGACAAAAGTCTGAACAAAATCCCTGACTCTGTGTGGATGTTGAATTCTTTTTGGAATACAGAAAAAAGCAATATATCTCAATTGTGATTTAATCACCATTTCCTTTCCTGTTTTTCACCGAGCTCTCAGTGGTTCTATTTTTCACCTGTGAAATTCTCTCCAAATGAGTGCTTTAGGGATTTCAATAATTCCTTCAAATATATAATGATAATTATTACTAAAAAGTATTTGCACCCATCCAGCACAAAAAAAATTATCAATGTTATTTCAAGAAAGGAAGGTGATTGGCAGCTTTGGTAGTCATCATTATGATCTTGTGCTATAAAGTTGCTATCAGCTATGATGAGGACAGAAAGGAAAGAAAGAAAATACAGGGCAAGATATGTATTAATAATATATTACAGAGGACTGAAGACGTAAATGCATAAGAATGGCAAAGTCTATATGTGTGCATCTATACGTGAGTATGCAGTAACATATACACGTTGATACCCATACATATATAATCATGGTATCATTTTGTCAACCTATTAGCCTAAAGTTATAACCATCTATTAATTTTTGATAATGTTAATCCTACTGGTTGAGAATAAGACTGCTTCCACAATTTTGAGCCAAATTTGAAGCAAGTTTTAATTAAATACTAGCCAGGTTGATGGACTATGGCCAGGTCCATTTCAAGGTTCCCAGGAAATGACCATGAGTCACATTTTGCAGAGGCTTATAAAGGGCAACCACATTTTCCATCTGGTCCAATCAGGAGCAAGCATATATCCTGACATACTTCCTGCTTGTGTACCTTCTGCCTACATCCAATCAGAGGTAAGCATACATCCTGACATAAATCCTGGCCGTGTACCTCCTGCTTATATCCAATCAGGAGTAAGCATATATCCTGATATATTTACTGGTCATATACTTCCTGCCCACATGTGCTCAAGCACATCCTGTGCTGATGGGTCAAAAAACATAGAACAAACAGTAACTTATTCTTAATTACAAACAAAAGTCAACACACAAGGTATATTTTTTCCTGTTTTAGTATCACAATAATGCTACCAGTTTACACTTAAATCCATATTTAAATATACAGGTAAAATAATCACATTCACTTTGTGCTTAGTTAAAAGAAAAGTAAACTGTAGAGCAGATTTAGACATTTGATTTATTACTGCAAAGTATGCATCCATCAAGTTATCTACTTCCTTCAGTGGTGACATGCAGAATAAATCTATTTGCTTAATGATAAAGAACATTAGCAAATAAGAAATTAACTCAGTTACTTTCCTCTCGCTTAAAAAAAAAAAAGGAAAAGGAAAAAAAACCCACCATGACTGTCTTAGGGATTTTATTGCTGTAAAGAGATACTATGACCATAGCAACTTTTATAAAGGAAAAACATTTACTTGGGGTAGCTTAAACTTTCAGAAGTTTAGTCCATTATTATCATGGTGCATCATGGTGGTGTGCAGGAAGACATGGTGCTAGAGAAATAGCTCAGAGTCCCACATCTTTACTCTCAGGCAACAGGAAGTGGTCTGTCTCACTGGGTGTAGCTTGAACATATATGAGACTGGAAAGTCCACCTCCACAGTGACATACTTCCTCCAACAGAGCCATACCTACTCCAACAACACCATACCTCCTAATAGCACTACTCCCTTTGGGGGTCTTTTTCCTTCAAACCACCACAATGACAAAGGCAACTTATAAATGAGAGCTTTTAATTGGGGGCTTGGTTACAGTTGCAGAGGGTGAGTTCATAACCATCATGATGGAGAAGAGGGTAGCAGACAGGCAGGCATGGTGCTGGAGCAGTACCTGAGAGCTCACATCTTGATCCTTCAAGTTGGAAGCATAGAGAGAAGAGACTAGGCCTGTTATTGGCTTTTGAAACCTCAAAGCCCACCTCCCAGTGACATATCTTCTCCAACAAGGCCATGCCTTCTAATCCCTCCTAAACAGTCTATTAACTGGGGGCCAAGAACTGAAACACATAAGCCTATCAGAGTCACTCTCATTCAATCACCACACTTTCTTTTAAGTTCATTCCTAACCTTTGCTTGTTTGTATTTCAAACACCATGTAAGACACTGAGCTGAGTAAAAGGTAGTACATTCCACATTTGCTTATAAAAATAAAAATGCCATCATTAATAAGAATTAAATATATGCAGGCAAATGGATGGAACTAGAAAAAAATCATCCTGAGTGAGGTAACTCAAACCCAGAAGGACAAACATGGTGTGTACTCACTCATAAGTGGATTCTAGATATAAAGTAAAGAACAATCAAACTATAACCCACAGAACCATGGAGGATATATATATATATATATATATATATAGCATGGGGGATCCTAGGATGACTATGGTTTATAATAAGTTTTGGTTTTATTCAATTACTGAGCAAACCTCAATGAAACATTTTACTATTAAGATAAGAATTTAAACTATACCAAGCTGCTAATAAAAAATTAATTAATTAATTAATTAAAAAAACAAAAAAGAAAAAGAAAAAGAAAAATTTAAACTATTAAAAAAAACCAAACAAACATATTTTGCTAAAGTAAAAAGGGGGAACTAGGGACTCATCATTGCTCTCCACATTCTATTCTTTCCCTTGTTTTATATATTTTAAATTTTTTATCAGTGGATTCTGCCGGAGTATCCACTGCAGATAAGCACTGGAGGGCTCCTGTTGCAGATCACCCTCTGGAGTGATGGAAGGATCTTTCTACTGGCACCTGGAGGAGACCTGATCTGGTATTGGTGTGGCCCCGGGTTCTGTTTATGTCTTTCCTCAGGACAATGAGGTTCCTCTTTTGATTCCTGAAGGCTGAGTGCACCCTGTGGCTACTGCTGAAGCCCAACATGGCAGAGACTTATTGGGCCTTCGTGAAAAACTCTCCCCTTCTGATGCTAATGGGGATTGAGAGCCCAATATGGCCAACTTTGGCAAGCATTAATGTAAGCCTAGAAACTGTAATCATGTCGTTGGATTCTCCAGAAGGTAATGTATGGTAACTGCTTTTTCAAGTATGTTTGAGAACGTGTCACCCAGACACCTTGGAGATTAAGGATAACCCTGAAGGTCACTGACCTCTATTTGTTAACAGTTGCATGCCAGCTAAGCCTTTTCATTTTCAAAATCCTCTTCAAGCTGGTGTAATACATACTTTTCAGGAGTGGCTCTGTGCAACATTTATTGGCCTCCTGAAATTCATTTAGCCCCCTATGGTGATATTTTATTTGTACTAAAATGTTATTTGTATGTTAATAAATAAAGTTGCCCGGGTGTCAGAGCTATTAGCAAGCCATAGGAAAGCCAGGCGGTGGTGGCGCATGCCTTTAATCCCAGCACTTGGTAGGCAGAGCTAGGTAAGTCTCTGTGTGTTCAGGGATACAGCCAGCATTGGATACACATGCCTTTAATCTCAATATCAACCATAGAAGACCTGGAAGTTTGTACAGACAGGCAGTGATGAGGTGGTCATGTGGTTGGGTTTACAACCAATGAGAAGGCAGAACAGAAAGTCTATATAAAGACAAACACACAGGAAGTAGGCCTGTCTTAGCTGAAGAGGATCATTGAAGCAGGAAGGGTAAGGCTCTTAGCTCTGACCTCTTGGGCTTTTATCTTTACATTGGTTCTGTGTTTCTTATTTAATAAGACGGTTGGTTAGTTCTACAGCCCCTTTTGAAGATACCTTAAAATTTATCAGCCCAGCTGGGCATTGGTGGTGCATGATTTTAATCCCAGCACTTGGGAGGCAGAGCCAGGCGGATCTCTGTGAGTTGGAGGCCAGCCTGGGCTACCAAGTGAGCTTTAGGAAAAGCGCAAAACTACACAGAGAAACCCTGTCTCGAAAAACAAAAACAAAAAATTTCAGCTTAAATGTAGCCATTATAAGACAATTATTTATGCCCCTTGTGAGCTGCCTGTTTTTTCTTTATGGTTCTTAGTTGTTCATTTGCAGAGCTGGACCTTGGCGGTTCGTGTTTCTGGAGCTGTATCCATGTCAGTGGATGCCCACACACTCCAGACGAGAATTTGACATTGTTGTTGCTGTTATAGCAGAGGTGGCCACCACTGCAACTGTTTCTGGGATTACCATTTCATAATTGCTTACTACAGCTAGCACAGTGAAGAACCTGGCAGCAAAAGTAGCTACCACAGTTAATTAATTTTTCATTCTATTGGGCATGATAAATTTAATTCAATAGTGATATACATTTTGATTGGCTTTTAAAATTATAAATTTATTAACTCAAGTTCCATTTGCCTTTGGGATACTATCTTACAAGGACTCCAATTTGCAGTAAGGCTCGTTAAGGAAGGGAATGGCTCAGTTGCCTTTAACCTACTGGCTATGGGTGGGTTAGGACTTTTGTTGGTCTTTTCTGTGTTGAACACACAGATTGAAAGCCCAGTGCCACTTTGAGATTTTTGGCAGCAGTTAACTCTGCAGCTTACACAGGATTGAGCCTGTATGATAATGAGTATTCAGAGACGGGTAATTCCTGGGGGACGCTCACCAACCTAAGACAGAGTGCCTGTGTGACCTGGGCAGGCATCTCTAGGTAAGGTGACCTGCTGACGTCCCATGCAACCTAAGTCAGAAGCTCATTTATTAGTAAAAGGGGGACCTGTAGGGCCCTGGCCCCTGTTTTGGATAACTGTTGCCTTGCTTGCTGACCTTGACCTTGATATCCTCCTTATGCTAATTCCCTCCTGGGTTTCACCCTCCTGAATGCTTAAAGGAAGTTCCTTGTCTATGTATCCTGCATAATGGGCGTTAACAGATTAGATGCAAGACTGTAAAACATCTGTAGCGAACTTCTGCCCTCCAGGGTTTTCCCATTTTGTTGAAAGCCTGTATTCAAGACCACCTCCCTCCTTCAATAAATAAATAAATAAATAAATAAATAAATAAATAAATAAATAAATAAATAAATAAACAAACAAACAAATAAATAATTAATTAATTAAATATAAATGACTATACTATGGCAGAAGACTTCAAAAAAACTAGGATGATGGTGGTTGAGAAGAGGATGGAGATCAACTTGTCCTCCAATCCTGATTTCTCCATTCTTAATAGAATCTGATTTCTCTGTACAGTAGCAGAAAAAGTCTGTCTTCATCCAGAATCATTACACAGATGAAGCTCCCTAAGGAGATGCTATCCTGAACGTAGATTACTCAGCTTTGTGAACAATAGCTAGGAGAAAATAGATGTAGCCCAATTATTCAAGCAACACTGATGTGAGTAGAAAGAAGCACACACTCAGGTTTTTAGACCACAGGAAAGGTCAAAGCTGGCTAGGGGCCAGGCTCTGCTCAGACAGAAAACTGCTTCTGAACTGAAAATACTTTTCGGAGGTCAACGACAATACTTGCCTCTCCATACCAAGGTGATGGATGGCGCACTGGGGATGGAGGAAAGCATCTTTCTTTAAAAATAGCGAACAAGAAAAGAAAAAAACCAGACTGCTCTTATCTGGTGCTACATAACATGTTTGTGTTCAGTTTTCACCTGGTTACTACTCAAGCCATGTGAATGATTTTTATTCGTTTAAGAGGATAGCCCCATTTAAGACTTGTGGCTTATTTTGAAAAAAAGAAAATCCTGAAGACAAATTTGGTTAGAGAAAGTTTAGAAGACGGTACATGTGGATAATTAACAACAAGCATAGACCACATCCCTCTGCCTGAGCCTTGCTGCACATGTGATGAATACATGCATTACTGACATCACCAAAATGCAATAAAAAAAAGTGTGAGGTTCTACCTTTTTACATTTTTGCAAATACACAGGGTTCATGCAACACTATGGTTCAAACCTGGGCCTAGTGCATAGTAGGCAAGCACTCTACAAACCTCCCCAGCACATAAGAAGTTTTAAGTTCTAGAATCCTGGATAAGGGACAGTTCTTAACAAAATAGTTCATGTCTCAGCTTGGAAGAATACGAGCTGGAATGTGCTGATTATTTATTTATTGCTGTGCAACAATTTATTCTGAAACTTAGAAATTTAAAACAAGTAATATCAACTTTCTCATGTAGTTCTAGAATCAGAAAGGTGGATGTTGCTAATTCAATGTTTCGGTTGAGAAATGGACTGTGACTACAACCATCTGAAGGTTTGATTGGGTGGAGGATTCAAGTATGTGTTGATGAGAGGTCTCAATACATGGGCCTCTCCATATGATGATGTCTTTGTGGTGTAACCATTGGCTTTCTTGACAATGAATGAACTTAGAAGGAGAAGGATAGTGATCAGAACAGAAGTCATGGCATCTTTTTATAATCAGATTTTAAGGGTAGCATACCCCAGTGTCCACCAACACTGTTACCATACAGGAAGGCAACACAATGCTGTGATCAGGAAAATAGAGATCATAGAGGAACATCTTGGGGAGTGACTACAAACCAGAAGGAGACTGGACCAGAGACAACCAAGTTCTTGAACTGTTTCCAGCACAAAATGGGGATCAGAAGACTTGTCTAAGAGTAAATCAGCAGAAAAACATGAATGGAAGAGAATGAGACAAGGGAGATAAACACAAATCTCACATTTATAAGTCAAAACCCTTACCGAAGTCAGTAGCCACAAGATAGAAAATAAGCAGAAGCTGGAGTTGGATTTTGACTTGTCCTTTTTTTCCAGGCATGAAGATGCGCTTCCTGATGGAGACATAGTAGAAATACCAATAACTCCACCTCCAGCCTCGGGACTTCCTACAATTCTGCTCACCTTCCAAAATCAGCCTCAAGTCCTTTGTCTTTATGAACACCGACCGTAGTGTCTGCAAAAGCAGAGTGTGAGTCTCAGTAGCATTTAGCTGACTGGATTATAAAGGAGTAATTAAAGATGTTCTGGGTAAATCGATATGGAGATATAGTGCACAGGTTATTGAATATGAGAAGGGAGGAATTTGTAACAAAATTTAATTACACAGAGGTCAAGAATTTATATTATCTGTGTCATCCAGGAGGAAAAATGAACCTGAGGGAATATGTCAAGGAACTAGTTATTTGAAAGGAAAATGAGAGAAGGGAAAGAAAAGGTTATGCCCCAAAAGGTAGGGGTGTGTGTGTGTGTGTGTGTGTGTGTGTGTGTGTGTATAAAAGAGAAACATAAAGAATTATACCAGATAGTGAAAACTGCAGAAGAATGCTTTAAAAAAAAAAGAAGAAGAAGAAGAAAGCTCGAATTTCATTTGTCTAATCTGTCTTTCTTTTGTAGTCTTACAAACTGAGCAGCAACCTCGTGAAAGGAATGGCGCTCACGGGTGCTGGAGTCTGACAAACTCATTTCTTGGCAGTTTTGCCACTTAGCAGCTGCATGGCATCCAAGAACTTTATTGTCTGCCTTACAGTTGTGCATTTTAAATGTGAAGCATCACATCACGTATCCCTTCCCGGATAAAAGAAATCTGAGTAGCATATGCAAAGAGCCTTGCTCTTGACCATCAGACATGTTTCAGGAAGGAAGAGATTAGGGGCTTCGCTCACCTGCTGCTGACTACAGGAGAGACAGCGCATTTCTCATTTACTTTTTCATACAGTGTCCTTATGACTTAGAAGCTCTTCATGCCTTTCTGCGACACAAATTGGATTGTTATGACTCCCCCCCTTCTCCCATTCTGCTTATAGATTAATATAAAAAAGAAAAAGAAACTAATGGTGTGGTGTGGGATGATGAGGGGTGGATTTTTTCTCCTGGCTTTCTCTTTTATTACCCATCATAAAAGGTTTTTAATCCATAATTCATAACCAGGAGCAATAACATAAAAATCAATAAGCAAGGAGTTAGGGTCTGCCAGCCATTCCAAAGAATTTAAGATTTTTTTTTCACTTCTAGTTTAGAAAATGCCATGTGAAGGCTAAATCAATTCAGTCAGCTATGTGACGTTCTGTGCTATAGAGGCCAAGAGAAAAAACAGATTGTGCTCTCCTTACATTAGGACAAGACTGAAAAATCCACACATGCGCAAACAACCACCTTTTATTCCTGAACTTGCTGATCCTGTTACCCCTGTGAAGCGTGAATGGAACCCTTGCAGAGTTCTAGCTGCTGGCTAATTTTGGTGCAGTCACTTTCCAGGGTGTTTATAACATCTCCCGGGGCCCAGGAAACCTGGTTTAGAAGCAGCCTGCTGTCTTATGGTTCAATTCTAATACCAGTTCTATGCCCTGTAATGACTAAATTAGCAACACCCGCCCCGAGCTCTTCCCTCCAAAATTTACTCAACTCCACAGATTATTTTCATTTCATTTACAAAATTATTGAGAAAATTAAAAATTACTTTCATATCACCTTGATCGCCGTACCCAAATCACGTTGTGTTTCCCGATGCTCACCGGGTACATGCGTTTTCCTTGCTTGTCCTTCATGATGGTCAAATTGTATTTCTATCACCTGGAAGCCAATGTGATCCCTATAAACACACATCTCACCAGGAAAACATTCAGCAGAAAAACATATTCGATGCTCCTAAAAGATGATGTTCTGTAAATTCCAAACGTAATAGCTGCACTTGGGAGGTGCAAGCAGAAGGATCGAGAGTTCAAGGGCAGCCCCAGCTAAGTGAGACCCTATCTCAAAATAAATAACATCAAATAAGTACGTAGGGACAGGTAAACATACTTTTGATTAAATTTAAATAGAACAGTATTCCATTTTTTTTTTCCAGTTTTTCATTATTCCATTTTTAAGCTGCTTTAACTGCTTGTTATACTCATTGAAATAGTATAATTTTACAATGATTCTTTTTGTTTTACAGTAAATTATTAATTCATTTTCTTTTACCTTTAGTGACATAACCTCCATGTTTACACATACAGAATCACATTGAATACAGATGTATTATTTCCTTGTAAATCTTTTGTAAATTTGATTAAAAGAAGAGCTAGGTCTGGAATAAACACAATCACACCTTCTCTCTTCCTATTTTCTTCTCACTGTTTCTCTCTGACCTTCTAATTCTTGCTTCCCACCCGGAGGCAAGTCTATGTTTTGACTGTGGTATTCTATTTCAATTTGCCCGAGGCTCACAATGCTCCCTGCGTCTCCCTCTTTTCTATTCCTCCTTTATTATACATACTCTTATTTTATTTATAACGTTTTATCAAGCAGGTAAGAAACAAAAACTATCTCCAAGTAAGTCATTTTAAAGTAGAAATAACAACATAGATCATTCCAATTCTTGCCATCATTAACAGTTACTCTTGTAGGGCACAGGGTGGGGAACAAGTTTATTCTTCAGTTAATTAAATTGATAGGATTAAAGAATATCTAATGACCTTCATTCCCACTGCTGGCTGTCTTTTACACTAGTTCCTGAGTTCATGGAAACACAAGTTAATACATCATCACAAAGCACAAGCCAGTGTAAGCAAAAGTTGGGGAGGGATTGATTTAGTCATCAATGTTTTTCAAAACACTGTAAGATGATAACATATTCTGTTAGGTAGATTCTTTCGGCTTTATTTTAGCTAAAATTATGAAACCCTTTGTTGTTTTTCTATGGGCAGACTAATGGCACTCTCTGTGAAAAGTGACATTAGCTAGGTCCCTCAGCTTGGCCAGGGTTTGCAGACTTCCTTCAGTCTTTATAACCTGAGCCCTTGACTTCCCTTTCCTTGAGTGTTTTCTTTAGAAACCTCACCTTTGCAAATGCTTTTTTCTGCCTCTTTGATATGAAAAAAGTTTTTTAAAAGCCTCTTGTTGGTTTTGCTGCCTAAGACTAAACTGTCTTCCTGGAAGACTGGAAAGTAGCCCATTGAATGTGGTCACCTAGGGAGACAGCAAACCTGGTCTCCTCACTTCACCTTACAGTCTCAGTGGGAAGGCAGGAAGGATGTTTTGCTTGCTCCAACTTGTATTATCTTAGGAAGACAGGGGTATGTTTGCTTTCCTTTAGTTAAAACCAATAGATAAGGCAGTTGACTTCCTTATGTCTTTAGTTTTTTTATTCATTTTAAAATTTAATTAAAATATTAGCTGGGTGTAGTGGCACACAACTTTAATCCCAGCACTTGGTAGGCAAAGACAGGTGGATCTCTGTGAGTTCAAGGCCAGCCTGGTCTACATATCAAGATCCAAGACATCAAGGATTATATAGAGGGGCACTGTCTAATGAATAAATTAATTAATAATAAATAATAAGATATGATTTTCCATCTCTCTCCCCTCTGTTCTATTCCTCCAATGTCTGCTCCTCCCTTCCAAAATCAAGGCCTCCTTTTCTTTAACCTCTCTTGTTACATATACGTATAAAGAAATAGGCATATAAATGTAATGAGGTAAGTTCATTCAATGTTGCCTCCATGAATATATTTCAACAGCTGACCACGTGGCCACATTAAGATAACAAGTCAGGGATCTCATCTCTTTCTGTAATTGCTAATTGCTTGTAGCTGTTCCTATCAGAATGCTGTCCCATAAGAATTCCTCCATCTGCTTTGGGCATCACCCATTTTTGAAATTGTTTGGGTCTTGTTTAGGCAGCCATATTGTTAAAATTTTATGGACATGTGGCTTCTCTGTCATAGACAGAAGGCACAATTTTACAGCAGTATTCCTGGGCTTTGGCTCCTGTAATCTCCCAGCCCCCTTTGACACTGTTCCCTGAGCCTCCGGTGAAGGATTTGTGTTGTATATGCATCTCTTAGGACTGGAATCTACACTTATCTGTGTGTAGAAGCTTAAGAATGCAGTTTGGAATTATACTGGCTTAGGAAATTGCCCATAGTTGGCTTGTAGTAGTCTACTGAACTATATATAGTTATGCCATCCCATGAAAGTACTCCTAAAAATACTTTAAGTGCTAGAACTATCTTGGGTAAAACTAGTCTCTGAACCAGCCATAAATTCCTACAGTAAACTGGTCTCTGGACAAGCTCAAAATTCCTATACAGTATGAACCTGAGCTTAAGGTTAACTGCCTGGCCATTTAACTGATATCTCTCCTTTTCTGTAAGCAATGCTTTCTTGTTATAGATGTCCAGAGCTGTCTTTCTGTATATGTCACAAAACTGAACCAACTGGAGGTTAGGGCTGCCTCCCACTAATCTGCTTGGGACAGACTCACCAACAGTTAATAAAGATGCCATTCAACTTATTCAGGCCTCTCGGGAGTTTTTTTATTCAGGTACCCCATGATAGGTTCTCCTCTAATGACCTCAGTAGCCGTGTGTAGTTGGCTACGTGTACAGTACCAGGCATAAGTTCTCTCCTGTTTAATGGGCCTTGTGGCCAATTAGACAGCTGTTGGTCATAGCCAAGATGTAAGTGCTGCTATTGCACCTTTAGGGATGTTTTGCCAAGCTGGTCATTGTGGATGCTAAGCATTACAGCCAGGCAGGACTATTGATTAAATCCCTCCCTTGTTTGGCAGCTTGCTTATAACCTTCCTATACCTTTTCTATAGCTTTTATACTATTCCTCATGAAGAAGGCTTTTGAGTCAGTGTCAGCTCACATCTTCTGAGTCCATGTCCAAAGATGAGTGGTTCGTTCAGTAATAGGGACTTACCTTCAACTTCTGGGAGGCAAACAAATACAATAGTGACAGGCTATATTGCTTGGGAGTTTCTTGAATGCCCCTGACCAACAACTGGAAAAATAGTTTTTCATGTCTAATACTGGAGGTTTTGTTAGATATCCTGTGGATCTTGGGGATATTACTGTCATAATTTCATATATATATGTATGTATATATATATATCACATATATCTATCTCTCTACATATATATTCTCTCTCTCTCTCTCTCTCTCTCTATATATATATATATATATATATATATATATATATATATATATATATGATATTTTAAGAGCCTAGAATAAAGTGTTCCCTGTTTCTTTAATTTTGTCCATGTTCATGTAGTTTTTCATTTGAAAGTTACAGAGCTAATTTCTCGAACAATCTCTCAGTTCTATTATTGAATACTGCCTGCAGCTATTACATTTTCCAAGAGAACCTTTTTAAAGGTGGGTTCTCTTTTTGATTTGAAAGAATATGAATTGATGACATACTGAAAAAGATACTGTTTCACCTCTGCAGCAATTACTATCATACCCATAGAAAACCTTTGTATTTGGGGCACTGAAAGGAAAGGTGTAGCTTCCACAGGTAAACTCGGATGCTGTAGTTCTTTTAGCAAACATCACTGATAAGAATGAACTCTTTAATTTGTGAATAAGAAGCTAATTCTATCAGGCATGGTGGCACATGCCTTTAATCCCAGCACCCTGGAAGGCAGAGGCAGGCAGATCTCTGTGAGTTCAAGGCCAGCCTGGTTTATAAAGTGAGTTGTGAGTTCTAGGAAGGCCAGGGCTACACAGAGAAACCCTGTCTTCAAAAGCCAAAAGAAAAAAAAAAAACAATTCCAAGGGATTGTCATGGTCACCCTCAACTCAAATTCCTGAAAATAGTAAACTCCATGGACCTCTTTTCCTTTGATTGGAAACAGATTTTTTTTCTCATATAATACACTCTGATGATGCCCTCCCCACTCCCAGCTCCCCACCCACCTCCCCTCCCTTTCTGTCTCTCATTAGAAAACAAACAGAATTCTGAGGAATAATAATAAAATATAACATATAACAAAATAAAATGTAATAAGATAAAACAAAAACTAACAAATCAGAGTTGGACAAAACAAACCAATAGGGGAAAAAAAAGAGCCCAAGAGAAGACACAAGAAACAGATACATGTTCACACACACACAGGAGTCCAATAAAACTCTAAACTGCAAGCCATAATATAAACACAAAGAAATTGGAGGATAAAAAGAGAGAAGAAAAATATATAAATAAAAATAATAAGCAAAAATTAAAAAAAAAAAAAGAAGAAGAACCCTGACACAACATTATGAGGCAAGGATCCTCCAGAGATGCCTTTGAGTTCATGTTCTGTTGGTGATCTACTGCTGGGCATGCAACCTACCCTTAAGAGTATGATATATGTTTTCCCATTGATAGTTTCTTGGAGGAAACTAAATATTAATTTGCAAGTAGTTATCAATTGGAGATAGCTTCTGGGTTAGGGATAGAAGCATGTGTCCACTTCTTTCAGCTCTAAGACCCCAATTGCTGAATTACCACGAAGGCCTTTTGCATGCTGCCTCAGACTCTGTGAGTTCATATGAGTTTTGGTCATGTTGATTCAGAGGAGCTTGTTCTCTGGTGTCCTTCATCCCTTATGGCTCTTACACTCTTTCTGCCTCCTCTTCCACAGGGATCCCTGAACCCTGAGGGAAGAGATTTGATGGAAACATCCTATTTAGGACTGATTGTTCCATGGTCTCTCACTCTCTGCATAATGTCAGGATGTGAGTCTTGGTATTTGCTCCCATCTACTGCAGGAGGAAGCCTCTCTGATGATGACTGAGCAAGGCATTGATCTATGAGTATAGATAGCAGAATGTCATTAGGAGTTACTTTATTGCTACATTGCTTTATTTATTTATTTTTTTAAGACCAGTAGCATTTGGTTTTACCCTAGGTCCCTGGGCTATCTAGTCTTAGGTTTATGGTCACTTAAGCAGTGTCGGGAATGGGTTGCAAGTTGGGGAGAAGTCCTTCAGTCAAATCAGATATTAGTTGGTTACTCTGGAAAACTTTGTGTAGGCAGGACACCATTGTAGATCAAAGGGTTTGTATTGGTTTTGGTGTTTAGGTTTGTACTTTGGTTGTCTACACAGTACCTCCCTAAATTGAAGATGCTAGAATATAATAGGGGTGAAGGCTCTGTATAGGTACTAGCTCAACTCCTACATGTTTAATGATTTATGTAGGTGTTGTCTTCAATAATGGGGCTTTGCCATCAGCTGGGAGAGCAATGTATTACTTGGCAACAGCCTGGATTGTTTGGGTATTCCTATGGAACCCCTTTTGCCAACAACTCAATGATAGAAAACCCAGTCCAGACACGAGAAGCTTCACTTGGTGACAAGAGATGTCCAGTTGGGGCTCTGTCTTCCCCATTATTTGGTGATTTCGTTTAGTTCACCTTCATGTATATGTAGATTTTAGGAAGCTTCTACTGTATTAGGTTCCAATACTGCTCAAATGTCCCTTAAATTTTCCTACCTCTCCCTGTATTCTTTTCATCTTTCCCTTCTTCCTTTTCCTCCCTGCTTTATCCTCCCATTCCAGACTCCTCCACATTCATCCACACCCATATGGCCCAAATTTCCTGGATATTTTGTGGTGGGAGTTTTCTATATTTAACATTTTCTTTGATAGAGGTATTCATTGCTTCTTTCGTGTTTTGGGTGCCTCTTTCATCTCTTGTAGTCTACTGGTGAGGCTTGCCTCTGAGATTCTTGTTGGAGCCCCTAAATTTTTCACTTCCAGATTTCCCTCATTTTGTGTTTTCCTTCTTTATTTAATATCCTCTTTCAGGTCTTGAACTGTTTTATTCATTTCCTTCAATGGTTTATGTTTTCATAGATTTCTTTAAGGGACTTATTCATTTCCTCTATCATATTCATAAAGACTAATTTAAGGTCTTTGTCTTGTGCCTGAACAGTATTGCTCATGTCTTACTCTGGTAGGATTTCTGTGCTCTAGTGGAGATACATTGTTTTTATGTGGTTGCCTAGGCTTCTGGGTTTGGAAAGAGCATAATTTTAGGTGCTGATTTCTGTTTCCCTCTCCAGTTCTTAAGAAAGTCTGGTAACTGTGTGTTGCCCAGTAGAAAACTCTTCTAGGGTCATGATGGGTGTGGTGACTAGGGTTTCTGGATAAAATATATTCCTAGGCATTGGGAACCAACACTTGAGAGTTGGGATGGGATGGGGGAAGGGCACTGAAGAAGTTCACAGTGGGAAGAAAAGCCAAGTGTTCCACCAGGATCTGATTGATCCCCTGGGAATGGGGGCAGACAGTAAGGAGAGGCCACCATATGTAGTCTGATATGGAGTTGGGGATGAGACTGGGGTGTTGGGTTTGGAGGAGAGGAGCTTTCAGTCTTTGCTCTTTGTGGAGCATTTGAAGCCAAGCATTGGTATTTCATAAAACTGAAAGGTCAAAAGTATGAATTCACATTATAATAGTTTTTGTTGTTATTGACTCATGATTGGATTCTGTCTTTTGGTAACATTATCACCAATTTTCCTCCTATAATACTCAGGAAATCACACTCTAAGCTAAAACTACTCTCTGTGAATAATGATTAGGAATGATGCTCCTGACTAATCCATATTTAATAAAGATGGGGAAATATTTGAATAGCTGCCAAGTTTTAGGAAGCTAAGGGAGTGTTCTTTACAGAGCTAAAGAATACTACTTCTAAAAAATATGAGCACATTGGAGCTGGAGCAACAACATGGAAGTTACAAGCACTGGCAGCTCTTTCAGAGGACCTGGGTTCAATTCCCAGCATCCAAGTGGAATCTCATGACTGTCTCCAGTCACAGGGCATCTGACACCCCCATCTGGCCTCTGAGGGTACTACATGCACATGGTGCACAGGCGTACACACAGGAAAACATCCTCCCCATACACACAAAATTAAGTGATAAAAATAAAATATGGGCATGTGTTCTTATCAAACTTCCATAAGATGTATACAGTTTTTGTGCTGAGGGCTAGCATTTACATTCTTATTCACTGAGGTAGAAAATCCTCAAACATGAGCATAAGAGCATACATGTATCTATGTATATGTACACAAGCATGAGACATCTATATGCACATATAGGTTAAGTAGTTAAGTTATTTTGGGAAAAAAAAGTGTTGAGGAACGAGTTCTGTTTGTAACAGTCCTGGATACCACATAGATCATTGTCAAATTTCAATGCCATCTTTACACAAACCTAACTTAACCAATAATCCTAGGATTAATTTTTGTTAATATATTTGTAGAAAAAGCAACCTCAAAGCTCTAGAACAAAACAAACTACTAAAACTTAGCAGAAACAATAGGAGGCTGCATGTTATTTTGGAAAATACTGAAAAATCATGAAAATATTTCATGACTGTTTAATATTCAGCCACAGTTATGCCTGGCTTTGTAGCGGGTCCCACCAAGCCCCAGCAGTCCGACAGCCCACTTATAAAATAAACACACAGATGCTTATATTATTTAAACTGTTTGGCCTAATGGATCAGGTTTCTAGCTATTTAGTTCTTACATCTTAAATTAACCCGTTTCTATAAATCTATACCTTGCCAGATGGCTTGTGGCTTACCAGTACCTTACATCTTGCTTGTCGTGGCAGCGGCTGGCAGCGCCTCTCTCACTCAGCCTTCCATTTCCCAGAATTCTCCTCTCTCCTTGTTCTGCCTATACTTCCTGCCTGGCTACTGGTCAATCAGTGTTTTATTTATTAACCAATCAGAACAACACATTTAACATACAGAACATCCCACAGCATGGCTTTCCAAGTGTAAGTCCTAGAACACAACACTGTAAATAAATGGGACCGATTTCTTATTTTGAAAAACAAAACAAAACAAAAACCCCAAAACCTTTATCTCTTGTAACAATAATCTGCCCAATGACAAAGGCTGCAAAGCTTAACATGACAGGAAGCATTTTGCGTCCTGTGTTCTTGTTTGCCTCCAGGGATGAGGACTTAAGAAATTATCTGCCTTCAGTGGCATACTTCCCCATCGTCCCATTGTATATGATTCCTAAGTTTTTAATAGCATGTGATTCTCTGTGAAAACTGATTTCTCCTTAGTTCTGGTGAACTTGTCCCAACAGCCACACCGTTAGCTCTGCAGTAACTCTCCTTTGCAGGTGTTAGGAGGTCAAGGGACCTGTTCATTGACAGACACCTCAGGCCCTTTTTCTAGTTAGTCTTTCCACGGCTTATAGGGAAATTTATAGATACAAATATGGAAATTATGAAGTTGGCATTGTTCAATTTTAAGTCGTGTGTTATTAATGTATTTCTTCTAAGGGGGGAAAAAGATATTTTCCAAAGGCCACTATGCTTTAAGGTAACGTACCATGAATTTATTTTAGCATATATTTATAATTTCTGGAATTATGGCTGGACAAGATTTGTTTTTGTTGTCCTAACAAGGGGAAGAAAAGATGTATTGGTTCTTTCAAAATATTACAGTAGCACTTTAAAAGGAAAGTGGTGGTTTGAAAGAAAAACAGCTCCTAACCGATCAGCTAGAAAGACACGCCAGGCAGAGAACCACTTTAGATGATTTTTTTCTATAAATTTTGCTGGATAAATGTCAGACAGAAGCAATGACTCTAATGCAATTCATTATAAGGTTCTCTATCCTTGAAGCCTCAGTCTCCAAATGTATAGTTTTTCAATAAAGGAGATTCTGAAGGTAGACTGTCTCTCTCTCTCTCTCTCTCTCTCTCTCTCTCTCTCTCTCTCTCTCTCTCTCTCCTCTCTCTCTCTCTCACACACACACACACACACACTCATCCACACATAAATGTATGCACACATAAACACACACACACACACATACTCTCATGCACAAAAATGCATACACACCCCTATGCATACCAACAGGCACACACACATATATGTGATGCAGTTATTAGTTTGTTGAAGTATGTGGTTCAATTTACATTTTCTGTAGCCCAAAGGGTAAAATCTAGGTACCAGTTAAAACCAATCTTGCTGGACCAAGGTTTGTAAGTATGGACGGGTGGGGTTCCCTGTTTAGTGGGGCTAGAGACCCATCGATGGGGCTGGGGAGGGACAGGTATCTGATAAAGCCTGGAAAGGAAATCAGTAAGTTGGTTAAGACTTGATTACTCTTTGTTATAAACCCAATGAGTATAACCTTTTAGCAAGAGACCTAGAATTAGTCCAGGGAGGATGATCTTTAAGTGTTCCCTAGAAAACAAACATGGGTTAGAACTTGTCGGAATGATGGATACTCGGCTCCTCAGGGGCATTTTTGTAAATTTTCACAGCGTATGTTAATCCCACTGGGCGAAAATGAGACCACTACCAAAACTTTTGAGACAAATTTGAGGCAAGTTTGATTTTTTTTTTTTAATTGTGATGCACTGGAGATGTGGCCAGCAACTGCCTCCTTAGTCAGGTTAGAGAGAAAGCAGTCGTGTTTCTTAGGGCCCTTTTAAGAAGTAAAATCACCAGTAGTTGCGAAGCCGATTAACAGAAAAGAGACAATGGGGCAATAAAGTACAGAAAATCTCAAAACAAACAGACAGAAAAACATAACCACAACAAAACCCCAATAGCCAATTGCCCTATAGCCCAGTTAGGGAATATTTGGGTGCTCTTAAAAACAAGTCAAGGGCATGGATTGGGGCAGGGTAGGTTCCAGGAAACAGACTTAAAAACAGAAACTCAGCTCTTACAGGAAATGAAAACTTATTTTTTTTTAATATTACGACATAAGGGCTCCCGCCTTCAAAACGGAGGCAGGCAGGTTCCTCCTGTGCTGTGAAAAAGCAGGGGGAAACGAACAAACAAGGAAACAGAAACAAAACAACAAAACCAAAAAAAGCCCTCAATCCCAGTATCTCACAACAAGCTAAGTAGGTAATCAAGTGAATACAATCTCTTATTTTTGTTAAATCAAGTCAAGGTCCAGGAGCGCTCCAGCATTAGGCAAGTCTGTTTCAAGTCATTAAAGATTTGTTGAAAAATCTCAAGTCCATTCAGATGAGTTTCAGGAGCAGAGGGTAACTCTGAGGGGAAGATAAGTAATTCTTTATTTTTACTTTATTTTTGAGTTATAATTTAATTGCAACATTTCTCCCTTCCTTTTCCTCCATCCAAACCCTTCCACATACCCCTCCCCATTCTCCTTCAAACTCATGGTCTCTTTTTTCACTGAGTGTTATTACATACATATATGTATACATACACATATACCTATATATTTCTAATTATAACCTGTTCAGTCTATATAATGTTGTCTATATGTTTTCCAGGCTAACCATTTGGCACTGGACTCAGAGACTTTAGGGAAGAAGAAAAACCTGCAGAAATTATTGGAATTTAGACATTGAAAAGTTTCCCAAAACTTACCCAGTTAACTCTAAACTTTTAATGATGACCAATGGAGAAGGCAAAGAAAAAAAAAAAACCCAACCTTTTCTCAATGACTCCTGATTTCTTTTGAATGATCTTTAGTTGCTTGAGAAATTAAGGAGGTGTGTTGCTCCTCCACACCTGTGCATAACAAAACTCTGCATTAGGTTCCTTTAAAAAGGTAAAAAGAAGTAATTTTCTTAATTTCATGAAATTAAACTGTAAGTATATGGAATTTGGAATCCCTGTTCTATGAAAGGAAATTCAACGTTTACAGGAGAAGCTTTCCCTGTGTTTCTGGGTTTCAGTTGCTTCTTATGGTCATCTCAGTTGAGATATGTCTAGCTCCATACTCAAGAGGATTTTAAAATATTGTTAATTCTGTGTGTGTATGTATATTCATGTGTGAATGTTTATGCATTTACACGCACATGCACTCCTTCCTATCAGTTTCCTACCTGCACAATATGCAGCATACATGTTCTTACAAAGATGGTTGACTGAGGTGAACTGAAGCCACCATTTTCAATGTTTCATTTGATGCCTTGGACATCAAGCAGACTATAATTGAGAGTATTTGTGGGAAGAAAAAGAATATGGCCTTCAATGATGTCTCTGTCCCAATTCCCAGAAATCTGTAACTATGTTATCTTAAAGGTAAAACTGACCTGTGGATGTGTTGCAAGATTTTCAGATGGTGCCATTTTCCCAAGGTTTTTCACAAGATTTCAGTGTAATCCCAAACATTCCTATGTTACTCCTTGTTTGGTCCTTCTTTCTCACACAGACTCTCTCTAGTTCAGGCTGGCCTTGAACTCACAATATAGCTAAGGATAACTAATCCTCCTGACTCTACCATACCTGGCTCACAAAGGTTCTTCCTGTTTGCTTGTGTGTATTTTGAGATAGGATCTCTCTGTGTAGCCTTGCATGTCCTGGAACTTGTCATGTAGACCAGGATGGTCCAGAACTCACAGAGATCCATGTACTTCTGCCTCCTGAATGCTGGGACTCAAGGTATGCATCACCACACCTGGATTTCAAAGGCTTTTAAAAGAGGATGGAAAGGGGAACTTAAAATTAGAGAAAAAGATGACAGTATCAAGAGTCAGAATGATGCCATTCTGAAAGAGGGTCATGAGTCAGGGAAGGTGGGTAGCCTGTAGAAAATGGAAAGGTCAAGACACATTCTCCCTAGATCCTCCCACAGGAACAATCCTACCAGCATCCTCATTTTAATCCAAGATAAGACTTGTTTCTGTACTTCTTGCCTCCAGAATTTGAAGATAGAAAATATGTGCTTGTTAAAAGCTAGTTTGTAGTGATCTTTACAACAGTAATAGAAAAGTATTACGTTACTCATGTTGTACTGTAAACTTTAGGATAATTTCGTATTTTCATATACTAACAGAATATGAACATTGCAGAAGAACAGATCTTAATAAAAATAACAGACTCTGGTAAAAGAGACAGTGACTGTTCCAACTGAATGAGATGGGGCAGAATTATTACTCAGTGTCAGAATCATAAGTGTTAATTTGGGCCAGGCCTTTATTGTCAACACTCAGGAGGTAGAGACAGGAGGATCTCTATGAGTTCTCTATGAGGATCTCCCTCCACTCCCCACTCCAAATAAGTGTTAATTGGTGCAACTTAGCATTTGAATTTTAAAAAAAACATTTTATTTTTTTGGTTTTTCGAGACAGGGTTTCTCTGTGTAGCTTTGGTGCCTTTCCTGGAACTCACTCTCTAGCCCAGGCTGGCCTCAAACTCACAGAGATCCGCTTGCCTCTGCCTCCCGAGTGCTGGAATTAAAGGCGTGCTACCACCACTGCCCGGCTCAAAAAGACATTATTTTAAAACAAGAATGAAGATACAGTTATTGCTTTTAAGGTAGCTCCACTTTAGGGAAATAGATTATATTAATGAAATTTTCATGTTATTTTTCAATCTGTTTCTGGATTAAAGTAAGAATTCTTAATTTATATCAGACTTGGTACATTAAATAGCAGGAAAGAAAGCTCCAACCACAGGAGGATTTGTCTCACTGCCTCTCTGCCTGTATTCTAGTCTCTAGTCTAGTGACCAAGAACATTTTGACTCAGTAGCCTCATGCTCTGGACTCCAACTCTCAGGACTGGATTAGTCTTAAGTTACAATAAGTCCCTGAAACATACCATGCTTAGACTGGTCCCAGACACTGCAAAACAAACACTGGGATCATTTCTCATTACAATTGAGTAGCAATTCTCTTGTTAATGAGCCCAGGAATACCAATTTCTTTAATTATCATGATTCTTTCATAGTTAACCTCAATTGAATAAAAATTGCTCTATAACAATTTTTTTTGCCCTGTTTACTAAACCATTATTCTAGGCATTGTTTAGGAATGCAGAGAGGGGTAAGCCTTGTCAACTGTTTTGTGAAGATGGGAAGTATAAACAATGAGTCTTAGTTAATGAAAAATAAATGAATGCCGTCCAAATGATAGCATGTGCTATCAGAGTAATGGCCCAGTGTTGACTTATTCTTATTGGCAAAATTAAAAAAAAAAATGCTTTCTGGTTTAAGTCACATTCAGCAAGGCCTGAGAGTGTGAACAGCAACATGAGTCAGGCAGTAGTGATATCCTGGTAAGATTTTCATTCTCCTGACAAATACCTAGGAAACTGTTCAAGGAAAGATGATTTATTTGGGTTAAATGGGTTAACAGTTGAGGAAATTTTAGCCCCATGGTGGGTTTGCTCAGTTGCCGAGGATGTTAGGTAAGAAAGAACATCATAGAGGCTAGAGTGCCAAGGGCAAAGTTGCTCACATCATGGTGGGCAGAAAGCAGAGGTGAAAAGAGGAGGTACCAGAGGACAAGATACTTCTTTTGGACTTTTGGGGACATGACACCAGTGACTTACCTCCTCCAACTAGGCTTTGCCTCCTTTTTGTTACATTCCCAAAACACCATATTAGGAATCCATCAAGGCATTCATCCAATTAGTGGACTAAAGCTCTCAAGAGCTACTCACTTCTCAAAAGTTCATTAGATGACAATCAGGCTCATAATGTAAGATCCTGTTGTGAACACAGCACATTTTAAGTATAACAGTTGAATTTAAACTGCTTACCCCACGTTGACTGAAGAATCAGTTTCTCCTAGAAAAAAAAATGGAGCAAATGAAAAAGAGATTAATTAATACACAGAAAATCCTGAAGCTAATGTTGGATATATGACAAGCATTCTGCAAATTTTAGAACATCATTTCAAAGACTAGATGGGTTCTTATTCTATTTCTTCTGTTAACAATTTCTTCCCTTACTACCACACAGTCACACAGACACAGATGAACAGACAGATAGACACACACACAGACACACACACACACACACACACACACACACACACACACACACCACATTCACTCATGACTTTCAGATATCTTAACTAATATTTCTTATTAGCAACTACAGATAAATTAGTAACTATATCCAGACAGTTGTATTTCCTTATACTCTGGAGCTCATCATTTGGAGAAGCAGACAAATATTAATTTACGAAAGTGATAAAGAGAAGTGTCTGGTGCTGTAGAAGTTTGTGATGGAGTAAAAGACAGCTGAGGTAGCTGGGTAAAATCTCTCCAGGAACTGATAAGTTGAGCTAGAGTAGAGACACACTGCAATTATCTGTGTGAAGAGGTAAAGAAGGGGAGAAAGGGGCACCAAGCAGAGGGCAGAGTGCATAAAGGTCAGATCAACAGGGTGCTAACAAACATGTAGGTCTGGGCTAATGAGAAGTCATAAGCAGTCTTAATGATGCTGGAAAAATAAAACTCAGACCACACAGAGTATTCAAGATCAGGCGGTGATTCCAACCTTCCTATTGTAGCAATGGCAAGTCACTGAAGGAGTTGCTACAGGAAAATAAAATGGTTGGGTTTCTGTTTGGAAACTGTTATTCTGTGTTCAGGAAGGCTATTTAGAGGATGTCATAACAGAAGCCCACTACATATAGAAACACACACATCTTTAAGTTTCTTCTCTCTGTTAATCTCTCTCTCAACTGAGATATCAAGACTTCTAAATTGATCATTATTATAACTGAACAGGTGGTGTCCTCTTTGTTGAAATAAGGAGAAACCAATGGCTTTATTGATTGGGAGGAATAACACTGAGTTCAATTGCATACATGATGCTTTTTTGGGACGACACCTCAAGCAGTTCTACAAGCTTGTTCAGGACTCTACGGACAAGTCTGAACAAGAAAGATAAATGTAAGGAGAATCTATTATAGATGTCAGACGTGGAATTACCTGGTGAGAAGTTAAAGAATCAGAGGGGTACAGAGCTCAAGAATGAGATCTATGCGGCTCAGGACAGTGGAGGAATGACTAATTCATAGCAGGATTGTACTGACCTGTTTCCAGAAGGATTGCTGGATCTGTTCAAAGGTGTCTTTCATTGCATGAAAGTTAGAGACTATCCTGAAGTAAGAAGAGGGTTACATTAGCAAAAGATGTACTAAAATGATGACCATAAACTCAAAGATAGGAGAGACAAATTTGAAGGCAGAGAATACAGAGAGGAAAATAGATACACATTTGAAAACATAATAATTCTCTGGTTGCTTTCGAGAGGAAGAGTACTTTACACATCTTGCAAAGGGCATTGAATTGTTTGACTGGATTACGATTCTGACCATGGCTAGGGAATAAAC
This sequence comes from Peromyscus eremicus, assembly GCF_949786415.1. NCBI lineage: Eukaryota > Metazoa > Chordata > Mammalia > Rodentia > Cricetidae > Peromyscus > Peromyscus eremicus. The sequence goes on from NC_081429.1 coordinate 43,318,526, forward strand.
GAATAAAGAAGAAGATTTGATTTTTTAATATTTATTTTATTTTGTTCATATAACTCAGGTTGGTGTGAAATTTGTGATCCTTTTGTCTCTACCTCACAAGTGCTTAAATTGTATGCATGAGTCATTACACCTCATATAAAGTAGAGAATTTTAAAGGTCAATTTGTCTAGTATCTGAGTTTCCAGCATCTCTCTGGTCAATGTATTTGACAGCCCACCACAGACACATGAATATACTGGCTAGCTAGTGTGGAAAAGGCAGCCTGTATCCTCAATGTCATTCTTAAAGAAAACTCTATATTGTTTTCTTATTTGCCTAGCTTCCCAGAAAATTTCAGAGAACAGCAAAGTGAGTTATTCTGGCTAGAGAAATGTTTTTTATACAATTCCTTCAATTTACTGAAGTAAACTGTCTGGGGGAAATTAAATGGATGGAGAAAATGTGAACAGCCCGTGGGAGAAAATGAAAAGTTCAGAAATAATGTGGTAATGGAGATTGCTTCTGTGAGCCACTGGGAAGCGGTTTCAAAGCCCAGCCATAAATTCAGCTTTTCAAAGTAAGAAGTCTTGGTCACAAACACTAACATGTCAGATTTGGGTTTAAGGACACCTCACCTATCTGGTGGATATGTACATGAAAGATCAGGAAAGTTTTTATTTATTTATTTTTCTTTTTGTTAACTCAATTGTGTGAAAAGAAATTTCCTTCCACTAGTTATGAAGGATAAAAAAATCCAAAATCAATGCATGGGTAGTTATGGCATGGACTGACAGTGGTTTCTTGGTCTGCAGAGAGTTGTCATTTCTCAATCTCTCTCTCTCTCTGTCTCTCTCTGTCTCTCTCTCTCTCTGTCTCTCTCTCTCTCTCCTCACTCTTTGTCATGACAGTGTCCTATTATGTAGTCTAGGCTAGCCTTGAATTTGTGATCCTCCTGCCTCAGCTCAGCATCCTAGTGTTGGGATTATGGTTTTGTGTTGTACACAGGTCCATTCACAAGTGTTTCATCCTCCTCCCCAATTACCTGCCAAAGACTCCACATCCAAATACCCAGAATTACCATCATACTCAGGATTGGCTTTCAAGGTGTGAATTTTTAAGGGAATGCAAACATTCAGTCCAGGGCAGCAAGTAAAATCTATTTATTATTCAATATATATGTATATACACATATATTCAAGACATATGTATACACACACACACACACACACACACACACACACACATATATATATATATATATATATATATATATATACATATAGTGTGTGACTGTGTGTTAGTGTATGTGAGAGACTGGTACATTTCTGTGTGGTGTGTGTACTTGTGTGCATGAATATTGATATGTATGCAAAAGGCAGAGGAGAATTTTTTGCTTTATTCATTTGAGACAAGGTCTCCCAGTAAACCTGGAGCTGGGCTGGTGGCCAGAGAGATTTGTTCTCCTCCTGTCTGTGTCTAGGATCTAAGTATCTCATGCTTGTGCAGCAAAAATGCTTATCCAACGAGCCATCTCTCCAACCTAGATAATTTAAATAAAGATGCTTTTGGTTTAGAAGATACATGCTATCAATTAATATTTCTAAAGCTTGGTTTAGTTGGGACATTGCCCATTAATACCTTCGATCCCAATGTGTTATATAACCTGTGACTTATAAGAACATTACGTTATTACCAATAGTCATATTAAGCCAAGAATACATGACAGCCTCTGCTTTGGGTTTCCAGTTTCCTTCATGGTATCACTGAGTGGTATATGAGATTACTGTTCAATGAAGTTACTTCTTAATATGGGAATAAATGTGAAAAAAACTAGGAATACTCATTTTGTACCTTTTTTTTTTTCTGTACAAGTCATGGTACCTTTCATCAAATGAAGTGCTCATAGCCAAGCATACTCTTCTTATTACAGCCACTATACTAGCCCTGATGGTGATGGAACTACTCATTGTTACTCCCCTGCTGGTCAGTGGTAGCATCACAGTCATCTACTTTGGCCCATGAGAGGAGAGCTACTAAAGTGAAATTCATTAATATATTATTTTTTGAAAGCAGCAAGGGGAAATAAAGTAGAAAATCACAAGAGCTCAATGTTATAGAAGGCATGCATTAGACAAGCCAGGCTTTGGAATATCTTCACAGTATTTAACCGGATATATTTTATGTCAACTAACATTGAGGACACATGGCTACATACCATCTAAATTTGGAGGCATTTTTAGACAGTAGAAATAGACTCAACTTATTCAACAAGTATTGTGTGGTAAATATTCATTAAGGGTCACTACAGTGCCAAGGGGCCAAGCAATACATGTGAAAATCATCTTGGTTGAAATATTTACACACTTTAATATGGCAAAAAATAGAAATTCCATTACCTTTGCCTCTTAACTATAGAGAGATTGTCTTTTTAATTGAAGACATCATGACCTAGAAAGAAGACTGAATCAAGGAGTCCACCTTTTCAGTGCATCAAATAGGACAGGAAAAGAGGCAATTTTATGAAAAATTAAAATATAACTTAAAGCTGTTTGGTCTTCATAAAAAATAGAAACAAAACACTAGAAGTAGATATGATCTGGAAATTATTTAAGGAATGTGACTGTGTATCAGGAATTCTTTCCTTGGAGCTTGTTTATATTAAAATAATGAATTAGAAAGATTTATTTTACTGTGATGGTCATGTAGTTATATAGTTTTTGTGTTTTTAAGAAATAATTTATATACCAATAAAATAAACCATTTCTCTATTGAATAAATGACTCTATAGTTGAGAATTCTTATCACTACAATTTATTCTCAAAAGATTGGTTTTGAATAAAGAATTTACCTAAGCATAATGGTACTTAAGCTTATTTTTGTTATTTTATTATCATTAAATAATATTTAATTTCTTTTAAACTTTTTCAGTTTTTGTTTTGTTTCAATTTTTAAGATTTGTTTAACACAAACATTTCTTTTAATATTATTTTTTGTACATTTTAATTCAAAAGCAATGTGGTTTTTTTTTCTTTGTATTATTGGGACTAGACTCAGAACCTTTCACATGCTAGACAAGTACTCTGTCACAAGCTACATTCTCAGTCTGTCTAGTAAATCATAGTATGACCTAAATAATATTATGTATTGTCATGAGAAAAATAAAATTCGGGGAAATAATTTAGATCACATGTTTAAAGATATCATTATTTAGGAAATTATTTTAAAATAAACGTTTATATACGAAGGCAATTATCTTTTTATGAATATTTTGTTTTCCATTTCGTGTTGCAATAACACAGGATGAGTGACATCATAGGCAGAAGTTGTTAGGCTTGCAGTAAAAGAGACTGGCAAGTACAATCGGGTTCAGGTTAGCCATTGCATGATTATATACATTATACTTGCGTATTGTAGATAGGTCGAATTTAAATTCAATGCTGGTGTTGGACAAGGGTCTACTTTATGAATCAATTCATGATGGTGGCTTTGTTTTACTATTGTATGTGTGTGTGCCTGCGTGTATATGTATGTGCTCTCTGTTTGTGCAAAAGACCAGGGAGGCCATAAGAGGGGTGGGATAGCCTGGAACTGGAGTTGCAGACATTTCTGAGCCATGAGGTGTGTGCTGGAAACTGCAGGAGCCTCTGCAAGAGCAGCAAGTGATCCTAACCACTGAACCATCCCTGCAGCCCCTTAAGCCTCCTAAAGGCCCCACCTACCCGGTATCCAACCACCTCGACTCCTGTTACACTGACAACGAAACCTGAGTGTGAGGAATGATCAAAACACAGCAATGACTTTCTGTGTTGTAGGAAATGTTATCGTTTCTTAAAACGTTCCAGGACGTTTTCTTTTCATGATGCCACATTGAATAAAAACATATCAAGTCAGAATCTTACAAAAGATAGCTTAGCATTCCTTTGATTGCTCGCAGGAGACAACAATGGGGTGGTGTTTAGTAATTTCACGTACCACGCTAGAAATATTTTCAACTTTGTAAATCAAAATAAGAAGTCTTTCTTTAAAGAAGTAATGAAAATGTAGTTGTCACAGTGGGAACAAGAATTCCTTAGTCACCTCTGAATTCTCTTCTTGATGACATTTTTTTTCTTTCTTTGTAGGACATTAAATACCTTATTTTTTTTTTTTAAAAGCATTTTTTCAACAAGAATTTGTTTGAAGCCTGTTGGAGTTATTTTATTATTTCTTTCACAAATGTGAGCAATGAGGGATGAGAAAAGAAAAACCACAATACATCAAATGGAGTTATAAATGGAAATAAAATAAGGGGAACTTTTAATCTCATCAACACTCAACATAATTGTTCAGGAAAAACAAAAGAACAAGCCTAAATGACAAAACTTTCTTTTGAAAAATTGTTAAAAACACACACACTTTTGACAATCATAAGTGAAGAATAATTTATATTATATTACATTATAATATAAATCATAACTTAGAAACTAAATGCATGTTTTTCACACTTGCCTTTTCCAAATAGCATTTGTGACTTAGAAAACTCTGGGGGACTTCTGAAAAGTAAGGGGAATTTTCTAGACAATGTGATTTGTTCATATTAACCCATCTTTCTGAAAACCTGTACCTCTAACTTCATCACTTTAGAGTGTTACCACTTTAGAAGGCCTTCATTTGTTTAGTATATACCACGTCGTTACTTTACTTTATATTTTCTTACTAATGCCTCTCCAGAGTCTGGTACAATTACATAAACTGATTTATTTTACTAAATTAACTTAAAATAATGGTGAATAAAAGGCTAGACAGAAAAATACAATGCAAACGGGAAATAGTTTATAACATATAAAGTATGAGGCTTGTTTACATGTCAATAGGAAAAGCCAATAAAGAGGAGAAAGTGGCAGGTATGAGTGAACCTCCTGATCAATCAACATGAACGAATAAGCTGACACTAGAAAAGAAATGCATTTTTGATGATTGTTTTGTTATGTTACAGAGTCTCACTATGTAGTGCTGGTTGACCTTGGAATCACTGTGTAGGCCAGGCTGGCCTTGAACTCACAGAGATCCAGCTGCCTCTGCCTCCTCATTGCTGGGCATCAAGGTGAGTGTCACCCCATTGGACTGGAAATGTATTTTCTATTATAAAGAGGTGGTAATTAGGAAAGTTCTGCTGTAAACAGTAGCATGTCATTGGGATTCGACAGTAATATACAGGAGTAACTACCTAGATATTCTTATAGTCTCCGATAGAGACTAGCCCACTTTGGAAAGGAAGGAAGACGAAGAAAATGATCTCAAAGTGGCTCAGTGTAGGGAAGACTTGGGGCAGCTATGGAAGGCTGGAGAACTCTGACTGTGGACATTAGAAGGGGTGCTGCACTGTGTCTAGGCTCTAAGTGAACGGAAGAAGACTGAACTAGTAGTGGTAGGAGAGTCATACTCTTGGCAGCAAGATATTCTCTAATTCTGGCCAAGAGTTAGAGATTCCAATTCTATTAGTAGAACTCTGTTCTACTAATAAGCCCCAGTTACTAGAATAACTGAAGGCTGGAGCCTGGCAACTAGGGGGTAATGGGAAACAGGAAATTGCAGATACTGACAAACACTGAAGAATTACTATTTGCTGAACCAGTATTTTTCAAAACCATTGAGCTTGTCAATAACTTCATCTCATTGCAATCTCTAACATCATTTTATAAGAGGATGACTCTACCCCTTAGTATGATTTCGTCTTTCATTATTTGCATGACTTATTGTATTTACTTCACATGATTTATTATCGTTTTAGCTCTTACCACTTTGGTGTTTATTATTTATATGATATACCTTACCAAATAGGTATGAACCAAAAAAAAAAAATGTCCATGCTGGAGAGATGGCTCAGTAGTTAATAGCACATGACACTTTATATAACCCAAGTTGGGTTCCCAGCACCACGTCAGCTCACAACTACCTGTAAATCTAACTCCAGGGATTTTATGCCTCTGGTCTCCTTGGGCACCTAAACTTACGTGCATAAACCCACATACGTATATACATGATTAAAAATAAAATACACCTTTAAAAATTAAGTTAAACTCCAGCCTTTAATGTTTCTGGAACACTGTAAGAGCTCAATCATATTCAAGTTTATTAATTACTTATTTAAATAATTTGAGTAATTATTGAAAAACTCCTTAGTATGAAATGACTTATTCCAGAAGCCAGTGTTGAGAATGATGATAAAGTTATAAATCATACATTTTTTTTTGGTGTGTGTGCATGTGTGTGTCTATGTGTGTGTGGTGTATTATGAATCTTTACATGCATGGGCATGCACAACTCTGGTGGTACATGCACTTGTGTGTACATTTGTGTAGAGGCCAGAGGTTTATGTCGTATGTCTTCCTCAATCACTCTCTACTTTACATAGTGGGGCAGCGTCTTCTAACAAACCTGAGGCTCACCAATTCCAGCTACTCCAGTCAGCCAGCTTACCCTAGACAAGTCCTGTCTCTGCCTCTCAGAAACTGCAGTTATAGGTGAGCCCCCAACACCTGCTCAGCTGTTACACAATCCAAGGGATTGGAACTCCTGCGTCTTCAGACTTTCACAGCAAGTGCTTTATTTACTGAGCCATTCCAGCACAAATCACATTCAAGCCTAATCCGTATGGACAGATAACCGTGTTTTGTTTGCGTTAATTTGTTTAAATTTTAAAGTCCTGAGAACATTAACATATTTGTGGGCTATTTCCATTTCAATAGCTCTTTGCAGATCCCATTTTCGTCCTCTGAATTTGAAACCAAACTTTCTGTGCCATCTTGAGTGTTTCTGATCTCACTTTCATTCCAGTTACTCGTTTGTTTTGTTTTTTGTTTTTTGTTTTTTATTTTCTATACACCAGTTCCTCTTATTAGGGTGTACTGAAATATTCATTTATAATACTTCCTATTAGAAAGTGGACTTACGCCAAACTTTCCCTTGCCTGCTGTGGTCTTCATCAACTCAACAAAGCCTGCCCCTACCAATTTGAATAGATATGTACTGAAAGAAGTAATAAACCTCCAGTCAGTGGATAGAAAACTGAACCCATAGGATGATCAGATTGATTCACCAAGCCCAGTGAAGTTGTAAAAGAAGGCAATGGGCTTCTGGGACCTTTGTAAAAAGCTCACTGTAGCACGGAACACAGGTATACGTTCCTAGAACTCCAGGAAGATTTATTATTTTTCCAGGTATCTGAGTATAAGCCATTTAAGGCTTCCAGCTTTAAACCTCAGCCCATTAATTCTTCGTTTTCATTTTGTATGTACCATGTCCTTCTTTGCAAACATTTTTTCACATTAAGAATTCTAAATCAAAGCTGAATTATTGTATTAGCAGGGGTGTGGAACACTATCACACAGCTAACTGGGGTGGATGATGCACAACACAAATCCTGAAGGTTTGCCGAACTCAACATAAAAAAAGAAGACTCTTCAATTAGTGTTTTTCATATAAAAGTTTCTGTCTAGTTAAAAGACCTTGATACACTAACAGATACATCCTTAACATCAGTGCTTTATGAGTTGGATGATCATATCTGAGTCAGGACAGCATTCTACCAGGCCAGGAAAGGTTGGTGTGTTTTGAGGACAATTAAAAGTATGAAGTTTAGAAGTTGGAAGATCTAGGCAAAGTTCAGGGGCTCATACATTTACTCTGCACAAAAGTAGACAATATTTCCTACTGAGAAGTAGAAAAGACATAGACCAAGCTTGGAAAACCAGGAATCCCCTACATAACCAAACATCAAGATAACATCAAGATGCTCTAGTTTTGAGGTGGATTTTTCTCCTCTTGGGTCTTCTTTACCTCCTGTTTAGGCAAAAGCTATTCTCCAGTTCTGTTACCTGGGACCTACTTTTTTTTGTGCTTCTTACCTGTTTCTAATTAAGGAAAGCACGAAAGAAGCACTGGGTACAGGTGAGGGGTGACCATTATTTGTAATTAGTTTGTAACCTAATTAGTTTTGTGACCAAAGGCAAATGACCTGACTTCCTTACCACACACTGTTCTGTCTTAGAGACTTACTTTGAGACTCTTAAATAAGTTTTATATGACATTATTAATGCCCATAACCCTATAAAATATGACACATAGTGAATATGCCACTTTCCACAAGCACTGACCATAGACAGTGAGGCTGACCACCTTGGCTGATTACTCCCAGCATTACAAGCAGTGTGTGCATCAACACAGCTTCATCTACCCAAGTGCCCCATGGCAGATGCTTAGTCTGGGCTGCAGCAGACATAACTCAGGAGTTGAGGGAACCCCCTGATTTTATAGCAAATAGGAAAGCAAGTCAGCTCCATGAACAATCCTGAAAAGTGACTTAAGTAAAACAGAGTCGAGGAACTTGCAATCTTGCCGCAATCAGGAAGAATCCTAGGAAGCAAGGCAAGCAGATCTCTGCTAGTTAGAGGCCAGCCTGGTCTACAATGTGAGTCCCAGGACAGTCAGAGCTACACAGTGAGACCCTGTCTTAAAAAAGCGTACTATAAATAATAACCAAAAAGTGGTATAGAGGTGAAATGGGATAGTGTTCAAAACAAAACAGGACACTGATACATACCACAGCATGATTGAAACGGAAAGGGCATATGGTAAATGGAAGACCCTACCCATAGAAGACCACATTATTGTAAGGGTTCCATTCAGATAATGTGTCTAGACAACCCAAAATACAGAAGGAAAACAATAAAAATCATTTGTTTTAGTGACTTTGATTGTTATTTAAACTCATGTTTAAGAGAATAATGGTAAAATGGTATTGAGAGATATGGATTCATATTTAATCCAAGTAACCTAAACTACTGTTAGAGTAGGACTGGAAGGCCACTGAGGGAAGTCTTGCCAAGAGACTGGAATCTCTCTGGCCTCAATGGAAATTTCACATTGCAAGCTACCTGAAATGTAAGACTCAGTTCAGTTGGGGTGACTGATCCCTTGGCGACGGGCCTAGCCCTCAGGAAGACAGATTCACCTATCACTGTCCTAAAGAGATGGGAGGAAGAATAATTAAAACCTTCAGACAGGGTTTCTCTGTGTAGCCCTGGCTGTCCTGGAACTCTCTCTGTAGAACAAGCTGGCCTCGAACTCAGAGATCCACCTGCCTCTGTCTCCTGAGTGCTGAGATCAAAGGTGTGCATCACCGTTGGCTGGCGATAATTGAACTCTTTAATATGAAACAGTACTTTCCTTACTCTTAATTCTCGTCTTCTGTGTATAGTTTAAGGAGCTGCGCCCACACAGCTTTAAGTCTGTCTGCCTTTTTTCTTTTTTTTTTTTTTTTAATATTTAGAAAAACACACCTTTTGCTTTTCTTCTTTCTAGCTCTTTTCTACACAGCTTTCCTCTAACACTTGGGGCTTCCTCACTTGGAGCTTTTTCTCTAAAGTGCCCGCACGCACCTCCTTTTGGCCATGCCTGCATGGCTTGCCTGCCATGGTGCTGCTTGCTAACCTCCATTGTTGAACCTGCTGGCCTAATGCAAAGGCCTGGCTTTCTTCCTCTCCTGCACCCTCCTCCCCAGGTAGATGCTGAGATTTGTAGCTTGCTTGCCCTGGGGTTTTTCTTTCAAATTTTAATAAAATTGTCCTTTAGTTTCTTTCTGAGACTTTTCTTTTTATTAAAAAGGCCGTGAACCCCCAAGAGAGAACCCAGTTTCCCTGGTAGCGTGTGGTAGGTACGAAAGGTAAGACTCTCCCAAATTGCTGATAGCACTGCTTGATCTTGGAAATTGTACACAGAAAGGCAGCATGCAGATCAGAGGGCCAGGGATGTTATGGCCATTTGGGAGCAAATGGTAAAACAGTTTGTTGAAAAAAGTATTGATGGTGTTCAAGTGTTGAGAATTATAGGTAAAAAGAATCTGCAACTATCATGTGTTTAAACCTTCTCTAGCTCAGACTCACTAACTATGTAAAGCAATGTATCCTTTTCGTAGATTATTGACTATTTGAGTCAATTCTTCTTTTCATTTGACTAGTACATTCCTGTACATATTAAAACCAATGCTGCGTGGAAAGAAAACTACAACTGCATCCCATTCCCATTTGAAACTTATCACAGAGCTTTGAGAAAGGTAAAACTAGGCTGGGCGGTGGTGGCACAAGCACTAGGGAGGCAGAGCCAGGTGGATCTCTGTGAGTTCAAGGCCAGGCTGGTCTACATACAGAGCGAGATCCAGGACAGGCACCAAAACTACACAGAAAAACCCTGTCTCAGAAGAAAAAAAAAAAAAAAAGAAGAGGAGAAAGGTAAAACTAAAAACAGCAGAGATTAAATTTAAATTCACATTCAAAATCACCTTTTCAGAGAAAGAAGCAATAGTCACTTTTCCACCGTTTATCCAATTCACTGCAATTTATTAATTCAGATGGGCCTTTGTTAAGGCATTTTGCGTTTTGTGATGAGAAGACCTTTTTATTACAGAAAAAAAAATCATCAGGAAATAGAGATTATGGTGTATATTGGGAAATAAAGGGACACAGTTAAGTTGGAAACTTCTGAAGATAAACAGAACAATGCGCTGAAAAGAAAGGATAAGAAAAGTTTAAGGCTTTCACAAATGCCAAGTTCTCTCTTGTAAACCTTGTATATAAGAAATACAATTTAATCTGAGTGATAGTGTGCACGCCTTTAATCCCAGCACTGGAGAGGCAGAGGCAGCCTGATCTCTATGAGTTTGAGGCCAGCCAGAGACAGTTCCAGAACAGTCAGGGCTACACAGAGAAATCTTGTCTTGGAAAAACAAACAAACAAACAAACAAACAAACAAAAAACTGAACCAAAAGAAATACAACCTGTTTTTTACTTAATCCACAATGTGAAGAGTAAGCAAAAGGATGGATCTACATGAGCTGAACATCTTAGAAAGTAGCGTGTGTGTGTGTGTGTGTGTGTGTGTGTGTGTGTGTGTGTGTGTGTGTGAGAACTTGCTGATAATACAAAACTTGCAAAGCAAGCTGTTTCTATTTCCCTCTTGACACACGTCTGTTGTCTACGGGGCAATCATATCTAACAGTAATTGTCTAACAATTGTTCACACTGAGAAAGTACTTCTGATTGCAGACATTAACACATTTAGGCATTAAACCTCCTCACTGTAATTACCCTTGAGCTTACACTCACAAATGAATTAATGCGCTGATCGCTTGGACTAATACAACGAGCAAAAGGGGATGAATTGCTTCCAAATCAGATAAAATGAAGCATGACATCATTTAATTAATTTCCTGGATGGTGGGGTTGAGGCAGAAAGAAAACATTTCCACTGGGCCTGTCCTCCAAGATGGGCTTTGAAGCAGGGGCAGAAGGGAAGGAGGAACTCCAGAGTTGCTGAAAACTGTATGTATAAGCTGGGAGTTTTGTTCTGCACTGTACCATCTGGGACAGTGGCATTCTTACAGCCAACAGCCCAAAGCATGGATGATAGGATAGCCAACCCAGACATGAGTGTCCCATAGAAGATCTTAGAAAGCAAAATACACTTACATCTTGGTTCCAGTGGTCACAAACATTTGCCTTAGTAAATGTACTAAAATGGTACAGATCAACTCTTGTAACTTGAGATTAAAAGTTGGGTAAGTGGGCAAACAAATTGGGATGCATGAAATAAAAGACGTTCCAATGAGGGGAAGACAGATTGATGGGAGCCATAAGCCTAAGTGATCCTTGACACACATGCCACCATATTTGGGCTTCTCTCCTCTTTTCTTAGATCTAGGCCTTGCTTAAGTCTCCATAGCACCATAACCTCTTCCCACAGATACCAGAACCTCTTCTCAGATATCAGGTGAATGAGCTGCAGTTAAGCAATTAGGCAGTTAGACAAGAGTAGATAGATAACTTTCGGAGCAACATTTCCTGCTGGCTGAACAGCCCATAATTAAGTCCCTTCCTGCTTGCAACTCCCATTACTAAGTCCCTTCCTGCTTGCAACCCCCATAATTAAGTCCCTTCCTGCTTGCAACCCCCATAATTAAGTCCCTTCCTGCTTGCAACCCCCTTTGCCTACCTATATATGCCTTGAGAGAAAAATAAAATTTTGGAGCTTGATCAGACGTCCTGTATTGCTCTCATTCTTTGTGTCTCTTGTCCCTCTCATTCGCCGGCCATCCCTTTAGGTCCCCGTTGAAGACCCCACTGGCCGGGGCAGCAGATGAGCACAGGAACAGCGCAGTTACCCGCATACTGGCCCTTATTTTGAAAAACCAGCCTTTTCAGCCCTTTTCATCACCTCCCCTCTTGTAGGCACATCCTGGTAGAAGGAAAGTTTTAAAAGGCAGGCTGAGACTAGCAATGGGTACTGGTAATTGAAATGACCTGGTGGGAGGAAAAAAACACAACAACCTCCATTTACCACTATGTGCATATGCGTGACAGAGAATACCTATGTTTAAAAATATGGGATGTGTGGCAGGAGCGTGCACAGATAGTTCAAAGTAAATTAAAAGGCTATGTGTTAATTAGGGTAACGAGCCACAGCTTGTTTGCTCAGGTTCCATTCCGTGGCCTGTACAGTATTTCACATTCTAAAGAGGGGTAATTGAGATACTCTCCTCTTATTTAAAATTAATGTTCTGACAGGGACATAGGGTTGGGGCTCAAAGCTGATTATGAGGCGGTGTCCATCCTTCATGACTTCCAAGTTGAATGCTAACAACATGTGACTAGGTACTTGTGAGTGTGACTGGAACATCAAATGAGTCCTACCACATTCACACCAGATCAGACTGTGAACATCACTGAACAACAAAGTGAGGAGTTGAGGAACAAGTGCACATTTCTGATTTGGACCAAGAGGTGACTTGTTTGAGTAACCACAAAAATGGTCATTAGTCTTCCTGACGAGTGCCTGGGATGTGTAGTCACCCAACAGGACAAGTTTGAGCGGAGATACTAGCAAATCAATAGCACTTTATTTAGATCATGCCTTGATTTCCTCCACTATCTCTTAACCATCCTTAGCTTTTAGAGAGGCCCAAATCTCATGGGTGGGGGATTTTCAAAGGTGACACATGCTAGATTTATGTGGCTTCCTTAATTACCTTCACATAGAATTTCAAAGCTATCATTTAGATGTAAGGTTGCAATGTATCATGGATAATAAGAGAAAATAAAAGAGGAGCATTTGAATTATAAGTCTATATTCCTTCATTTTCACAAAAAATAAATCTTATTTATGTTTTCATTGAATAATGGTAAACAAAAACCTGTTAGGACTTTTCTCATCTTCATTAGTAACAGTGCATTACTGTGTGAACAGTAGATTCTCAACAATGTTTGGTAATTAAGTTTCTATATGTAAGAGTGGGAACTCAGTGATGGAGCAGTCTGGTTTCGAGCTCATCAACTTGCTGTGTGACTTTAGGTAGGGTTCCAGTGCAAATATTCCTAACTGTGAAAAATAAGCTCAATCAAACACACCCATAAACTTGAATAAGGTTCGATGTAGGAGACATATAAAGCAGCTTGCACTCAATAAATATTGATTTTTTTCCCTTGTCATCAATGGTTGAAGTTGCTAACATTTATTGTTTGCATGATTTCACTAATTTGACATGTTGATCTTCCCTTATTCAACTAACTCCTTGCACCAGATCCATGCCACTTCCTCTCTGGTGCCCGTTCCACTTCTTTTCATTCTCAAACATTTTGTTTACATTTCAGTGGGAACAATGTAAACAGAATTGATTATACTTTTTCTTATTATCCTTCAATAAGCTGAGTGGACAGTTAAAGCCAAACTATTTTTAGATTAATTAATTCATTTGTTATGTGTGTGTATATGAGCATGGCTGTGTATAAGTATGTGTGATGGGATGGGCGATGGACAGGTGTCTGTGACTGTTCACAGGCCAGCAGAAAGCACTGGCTTTTCTCCTACTGCTCACTCTTTTCTTTGTCCTGTGAGGACGAGATTACAGACACGCTCAGGATACTTAACACAGGTGCTAGGATCTAAACTCTGGTCCTGATGATTGTACAGCAAGCATTCTTTTTTTTTGTCATTGTTTTTGTTTGTTATTCAAGTAGGGTCTCAGTATGTACCTCTGGTTGACCTGGAACTAATTCTGTAGACCAAGGCAGGCTGGCCTTGAATTTAAAATAATCTGCCTGCCTTAACTACCTGAGTGCTGGGATTAAAGGCACACCCTACTAGGCCTGGTTGAACAGTAAACACTCTTAGCCACAGAGCTAATCTCTCTGGCTCACTCATAGTCACATGTCTTGATGACTTTGGAAGACTATACTGTGCCACTGTATGTGATGATGCAGACAAACGACCAAACTAGACCCCTCTGTGGGCAGGAAAAAAGATTTATTGGCAATCAAACCACCAAGGCTACCTCCTGGGGGAAGGGGCAGAAAGAAGAGCAAATGGCAGTGGAAAACAAGCAGATTTTAAATGCCACTGAGCAGATTGGGGATCTGAGCTGATGTAGGCTTGGGGATTGCTTAGGAACTAAGAACCTTTGCCCAAGGTGGCTGACCTTTAGGGGAAGGTTGAGGGAGGTTCCTGAAGAGTTAAGGATGGTTTCTGGCAAAGAGGAACTTGTCTCTAGGCTGGTTTGTGATAACAATCCTTTTGTCTACCCAAAGGAAGTCCTGTTTAGGATAATGTTGCCAGCACTGCCTTTTGGGGTGGGGTGGGAGGTGGGAGGGTGGGGGATGGGGGTGGTATATGGACCTAATGGCTGGCTACCTTCAAATGGTCCTCCTTGCTGTAATGGTTGTAGAAATGAAAGGGATTTAGAAGTAGATGAACAGAGCTCTCTGCTCTTCCTCTATTTGCCTAAAATCAGGACATAGGTTTAGAAGACACAATCATCCTTATCTTACCTCCTGCCAGGGAAAAAGAAGGTTGCTACCGAAGGGCATCTTAGGCCCTGCCTGGCCTGAAGATGGAACCAGCAGAGTCTCCATTAACAAAGCTGCGCTAACTGGCCTCTAGCCTGCTCTTACTGTTTTCTCACTCAGATTCCTTCTTGTCACTTCTCCAGTCATTTGTCACTCTTTGTCGAGGCTCTCCTACCAGCTGGAATCCAAAGCCACCTGTGTGAGCACGGCTATCCTCTGTGTCCCACACATGCAGGGAATATACCGGCTCTCAACGTCTACTTTCTTTCCTACGGTTGATTGATTAGACTTTTGCAACAGTTTTTATTGCAACCGAGAACTTATGCGGGTTGGGGAAAAAACAAAACAAAACACTTTTTCCTGTTCTGTAGCGACTGCCTTCACAATTCACAGAGAGAGCACATCCTCCCTAGGTTCTTCTATTCAAATATTAAAGAGAAAAATAAGGGCTCGGTGAACAAAGAATGATCCTGGTGTGCATAACTTTCCACTTCCAGCAAAACACACACACACACACACACACACACAACGTAGCATAGAGCATTGGCTCTAGGTGGGAAAATTAGCTAAGAGGGTAGGAAGAGTTTCCTGAAAGGCAAACGAACAGTCCCCCACACGAAACAAAAACCAGCTCTGGAATGCGTGGTGAAAGCTAAGCTCTTGTGTTATGAATTTGTATGAGTGGGGAACCCCCAGCTGGCTGGGCCAGGGTATCCCACCAATGCAGGGAAATCATGCTGGGCAGATGCAGCGGAAAGTCATTCACATCCAGGCGCTACATCCACATGGAGAGATTATTATAATAGAGACTAGAAAGATAGGAAAGAGCGAGACAAGGAAGAAAGAGAGGGGAGAGAAAGCGGAAGTTTGCACACATCACGGGAATGGAGAAAAAGGGAGAGTGGAAGACAGAGAGGAAGGGGAGGGGTTTTTCCTTTATGTCAGGACACAGTGTTAGGATCCTGCCCTCACTCTCCCAGGTCTAACATCTTACATCATTAACTGCGACCCCGCCTTAAAAGGCCACACACAGGGATCCCCAAGCTCTCTTTCTGGGCTCTTCTTTTGTTTCCCGCCATCTTTCTGTCTCTCCAGGCCTGGTTTCTTTCTAATAAATCTCTTTCTAACTCTGATAATCATAGCCGTGGCTCGTAACTGTTCCATGCGTCTACCGACCGACCAGCGCTGTTCATCCTTTCACACAGGGCAACCCCAAGGGGCCGGATTTCAAGGGGCGTGTCAGAATATTAACCTCCTGGGCTTAGGTGAATTCTGGCCCTGACATAATTTACCATGAGTGGGCTCATCTAGCAGGTGGCATCTGGTTATGTTCAATTCCAAGGATGTCTTGCTAGAGTCAAGTTGGTGGCATCCAGCCAGGCATGTTTCACAGCCCCCAACTCCTTATACCAGTTGCTATACCAGTTGCCTTTCTGTTATGCACATGCCCTTAAAACTTTGTGCATGTCCTTCCCTCTGCCTGGAACCTTCTTCTGTTCTTCCCATAGCTCTTTACTTCTAGGTTTTCACTTCAGATTCAGAACTTCAAAGACATCTTCTCCAACCATCTCTGCCATAGTTACTTTTCCTGTTGCTATGATAAAATATCCTGACACACGAGACAGCTTAAGGAAAGAAGGGCTTTATGTTGGCTCTAAGTAAGGTCTGCATTGGTGGGGAAATCACCACAGGAGGGTTTTGATGTAGCTGCTCACTTTGCCTTCATAGTCGGTAAGCAAGGAATGATGGTGCCTCATGCTTAGCTAACTTCCTCCTTTATATTCTGCCTAGGACGGATGCCACCCTTCTTTCAGATATGTCTGGCTCTATCTATTCTCCCAAACACAGGCATGCCCAGAGGATGACCTCATTATACACCATTTCTCATGTTGTGCCTGTTGGCTTATCTCCTAGGTGATCCCTGTGCTTGTGACACTGACCATCAATGCTACACATTCCCCTATCTGACTTCCTAGTTCATTATTGAACTTAAAAATAAGTGGTTGTTATTGCACATATTAACTTCGTATAGATGCATGAATTTTCCTGTATTTACTTGTCTATCATTAATTCAGTATCTTATTAGACAGTAAACCACATATGGAGAATGAGCAATACTGAACCATAACTAGGACTATTTTCATGTCTACTTTAATTCAGTGGGCAAAGGGAAAGTTAAGATGCTTGAACAGGCAGAGAAAATCTAGGTACATCTAGTTCAAAGTTATTAAAGATAGAGTCCACATTTTCAGGGTATTAAAAGTAAATCAGAGGGAATATTGCTTTAGTGAAAAAATCTAAAAACTATACTTTTGTGCGCATATTGTAAATATTCATCTATTTGTATGCAGTCGGCCTCTGGAGCTGGAGAATGTCCTCTAACTACAATTCAGCCTGGTCAAGGTAACAGACCTTTTTCATTAAGCACTTCCAAATTTCTAATCTATCCATGAACGTGAAAAATCTGTGCTAATTAAAGCCTGTCATATAGGCCAACAGTGCAGAAAGGACCCGTGAGCTTCCCAGGATTTAAAGGAACCGACTCAGATTTAATTATATCTAAGGTTTTCTACAGCACAATGCAAGATGTTGCTTTGCTGGGATTTTGTTACTTGATTTATCGGCAGCTGTGAAAATGCTCAGTGGGATTTTCACCTTGTAAAATGCTGATCAATTTTTGTGGCTGAAACACAGAAGGAAACAAAAAAAAAATCTGCAAAACTACCCAAGACAGGGACCTCCTGCTTAAAAAAAAAAAAAATGTAGTGGGTAAAAAGGCTACTTCTACATCACCCTGCCACTTGCCTCAAGGATTTTCAAACTCAAGTGTCTTTAGAGGTCTTTCAGAGTGGTGTATTTCTTTCTTGACAGGGTACACTGTGAAAAAGAAAGAGCTTTGGGCCACATAGTGGGGACAAACACTGCCCATTCCACCAAATTGTCACCGTGCAAAGAACCTATAGTTTTGTCCCGTTTTTTAACTGTTTTGGGGGAAGCTAGATATTAAGATTTCTCAGAAATTAAATATACAATTCTCAATGTAAATTATTGAAATTATTATACATAATTATAAAAGTTTGCACAAATGAAAAACAAGAGTCAACAAGCTAAGTACTTTGTACTACTCAGTGGCTTCAATGTGTTTATGATTTTTTTTCACCCTCTAATGTAGCACTGTTCATAAAACTTGGGTGTAATCCTCATGTAATTTTAAGATTTCTAGTGCTCATGTTTATTTTTATAAAGTAAAATCACAATGAGGGAAATGAATATAATTCATGTATTTTCTTTTATTCAGTTTACCCAAAATATATTATGAATGTACAATCAATACAAAATCATTTACAAGGTGTTTTATACTAGTCTTATACACATTCTAGAAACATGTGTATTTTATATTTACAAATACCTATTAATTAGGAGACTATGCTTTTATAAGAAATGGTTTCCCTGAAAGAAGAATTCACAAAACTTAAAGTTGAAAAATTGCATTCATTGTATTCTAAAGTCCCTTAAGAATTTTTCATTGACTAAATTGCAAACAAGTTTTAGAAGTAAGACTGAAAAACATTAAAATAAACCGATATAGAGTATTCAACTTCTTATCTGAGATAGTCATGTTTGAAGCCTTCCATAGCTAGGTGACATTTTGACTCCACTCGATGAACAGCCCTAGGGTTCTACAGCACCTCAGCATGTTCCAAAGGAGAAGAGTTGTGTATACTGTAGTACTGAAGAAGGCAGCTGGTATCTTCCCTTCACACACAGGGAAGATCTCTCGAGAACTGACACCAATTTCTTTCTGTGTCCTCACCTGGAATCAAAGTGCAAAGTATCAAGAGATGGTGAATGAGATTCTGTTTCACCTCTGGACACATGCTTCTTTGAAAGTCTGTGGAATCCATTTCAGTTTATCTGAGGTGTCACTAAATTTAATGTTGAATTATACATACTTAAGCTTCTTAAAAGTTATTCAGGGCCTATTGCTTATTAACACATATTCAGGTAAATTTAAAACCAAGTATCACACGACTACTTCCCCCAAACCCCCAACTCCTCTACCAGAGAACCGTTTCATAACATTTTGAAATGTATCCTTTCAGTCTACACTTGTACACACAGAGAAGTGTTTATATATTTCTGTGACTATCTGGTTTGTCTTAGAGAAGATTAAAAGCTGCTTTGAAAACATATTGTCTTTTGTGTTTGGTGCCCTGTGAGTTCAGTAGTAATTTCTTTCAGGGAGAGAATGGCTCGTTTTATGAAAAACGTTTTAATTGCAAAATGTTAGGCTTCTAGAAATAGCCTGAAAGAAGTAGGTTATTACAAAAACAAAAACAAAAAAAATCCATTAAGTTGATGTATAATATAATAGAGGTTTACTTACATTTTGAGTCCTTTCTTGTCACTGATCTGGTACCTTTCTTACTCGGGGTTTTTTTTATTTCTGTGATAAAACACTGTGACCAAAAAAAACTTGGGGCAGAAGGAGTTTATTTTAGTTTAGTTCTACTTCATACTCCATCACTGAGGGAAGTCAGGGAAGAAACTGAAGGCAGGAACCCAGAGGCAGGAACTGATGCAGAGGCCACAGAGGAACATCTCTTACTGGCTAGCTCAGCTTCCTTTTGGCTTCAGGGAATACTAGCCTGAAGATGGCACCTCCTACAATGGTTGGAACCCTTCCACATCAACCACTATGTGAGAAAATGTGCTACAGGCTTGCCCAAGGCCAAGATAGTGGGACATTTTCTCAAGTGATGTTTCTTATCAAATGAGGCTAGCTTGTTTCAGGCTAACATAAAACTTGAAACTGTATCAGAAACTAGTAGAGTAGTCAGGAGCAGATAGTCTCTAAAGAGGAAATGTCTAGCCAAACAACTTAATGTTTTGACTTACAACTCATGAGAAAATCCCTTCCTTTGATATGACCATTCATTGACTTCCTCTGTAACATTACCAATTTAATACAAGAACATAAGTTAATTGCTTTACTCTTTATTTCTGTTGCTACAATGAACTCGAATATGCCCGTGTTTACTAGCTCTATAGTTTAAAAGGAAGTGTCCCCACAGGCTCATGGGTTCCAGGTGTGATTCCCCAGTGGAGGGTGTTGTTGTGAGAAAAGATTAAACTTTAGAAGGCAGGGCCTGGATGGAAAAGGCAGGGTCATTGAACAGTGCTTTTGAAAGTCAAACATCAGCTCTTGTTCCTTCTTGTTTTTTTCTGTAGTTCATCCTGCCATGATTTTGAGCCTCACCAAAATGACCAGGGACTGAGACTTCTGAAGTCAGGAGCCTAGTAAATTAATTTCTCTGCATTAACTTGATTTTCTCAGGTACTTGTCACAGAGACAAAAAAACTAATGCAATAGCCGAGTGAATTTCTTCTTGTCAAGATGGCATCATATTCTCATTTTGATACAGCTTCCCTAAAAACACAACAATGTCAGATAAAACACTATAGAACCATAAGAAATAGTTGGGCTAAATACATAATTTGTCATGATCAGTATGCTTGATAAATATTGCTTTGATATTTTTATATTGAGTTGGTCTTTCTAATATTGACTTTTAGAACCATTTATATATTAAATTATATACAGTTAATTTATCACAAATATTAAAAAATCAGAATTTATAGCTCTTTCTTTTCCTTTACATTTTGTTGAGTACATTCGTTTTGTATATTATTAACCCATTCTCAGTCATTTCCTTCATAGCTTCTTTCTTTATTTCATGGTAAGAATCTGTGCAAGATTATTTAAAAGCCCAACAGCCTTAATAATTATTTGCTTTCAAATAATTTCTCAATAGTTGTTTTATTATTGGGCTTGTCTTAGTTCCTGTTTTATTGCTGTGAAGTGACACCATAAACAGGAAATTTATAAAAGAAAGCATGTAACTGGGTTCTAGCTTACAGTTTCTGGGGGTGCGGTGAGTCTATGACCATCACGGCAGGGAGCATGGCAGCAGGCAGGTAGACATGGTGCTAGGGCAGTAGCAAAGAGCTTATATGTTTAGGTAACAATCACAAGGCCTAGACAGAGAACTAACGTGAAACCTTTAAGCCCACTGTCTTAGTCAGTGTTCTATTGCTGTGAAGAGACACCATGGCAAAGTCAACTCTTATAAAAGAAATAATTTAATCGGGGCTTACTTAAAGTTTCAGAGGTTTAGTCCATTATCAGCATGGCTGGAAGCATGGTGGCACACAGGCAGACATGGTGCTGGAGAAGGAGCTGAGAGTTCTACATCTGGATCCAAAGGCATCAGGAAGAGAAAAGGACATTGGACTTGTGAGCTTTTGAAATCACAAAGCCTGCTCCCGGTGACATAGCTCCTCCAACAAGGCCACACCTCCTAATTCATCTCAAGTGGCACCGCTCTCTAATGACCAAGCATTCAAATATATGAAACTATGGAGGACATTCTTGCTCAAAACACCATGCCCACTCCCAGTCACACATCTCCTGCAACAAAGCCACACCTCCTAATCCTTCCTAAACAGTTTCACCAAGTGGGGATGAATCATTCGAATATACCCACCTATGGGAACCATTCTCATTTAAACCACCACGAAGCTTACACAGAATTTTCAAATTAGTGATAGTGCTTAGGAATTCCAAAGATATTTTACTCTTAGGATCCTGACAACTGTACTAACAGGCACAGAGCTATTAGTGTGAGTTTCAGCAGTAATAGTTATGAGAAAACAAAAATCAACCATTATTGCCTTTCTTTTCTTTATTATATTATGTCAATATTTAAGAAACAGACGGTATCAAAGGACAAATGCTATTTAAATGACAAGTTCTAACATGCTTTTATTTTGCTTTCTTTATATTTTATTTTAGTTAGCACTTTTTAATGAACCAAGCACAGCGGGGATAAGGAAAAGAAATGTGGATTCCATCATTGCTTATAGTAGGTGGAAAAACTAAAGCAATATCCCTCCATACAATATAGAGGTATGGCGGGGACCTGGACAGTGTAGAGTGAAATTGGTTACAGGTACAGATCATGAAAAGAAGCATAGAAACTGCAGTTCACCAAACTGGAGCACATGTCCTGCCACAAGAAACAATGCTTTGCCTGAATACAAAGGAACTGAATATTTAGGGCTGGCTTTACTCAAGCAGGCTCTAGAAAGTAGGAGAGCTAAGCAGAACAAAGAAGTGAAAAAAAGGACAACACAAAAAGATGAAATTTTCAGATGATTACTGTGCCTATGTTATAGGTTAGGAATGAGGAAGGTAGAGACAATATTATTAGATTAACAGGTTTTTTTTTTTTTCATTTATCTGTGGCGAAGTTAAAGTCAAGATGAAAGCAATACATTTAAAAAGGAAATTATTATTAGTCAAAACAGCAACTCCTAATTACTCCTTAAAATATTGTATAGGAAATTTTTACCTTATTTGTATGAACTGCCACCAAAGAATCTACAAAGGCCTAATAAACTACAATACAAGAAAAATATAAAAATAAGTGGTCAACAAATGACAGCTGAGGTACACTATACACTAAAGACCACTATGAGGCTGTGTGTCTGTGTGTTGTAGGTACATGAAAATTCAGAAGCAGGCTACAAGTCTACAAATAAAGAATTGAATTCAAATAATATCTGCTGTGGAAGAATCTTTGTACACTGTAAATATGTATTACTCTCATTGGTTAATGAAGAGCTCACTGGTCTATAGCTGGGCAGGAAGAGATTGGGTGGGAGAGCCAGACTAGGAGGAAATTGAGAAGGATGGAGTCAGAGAAGTTTCTAGCAGACAGAGGAAGCAGGAGATAAACATGGTATGCTGAAAAAAGATACCAGTACTGCCACATTGTAGAGCATAGGTTAAAAAAATGGGTTAATTTAAGGTGTAAGAGCTAGCTAGTAACAAGCCTAAGCTATCAGCCATTTATAATTAATATTAAGTCTCTGTGTGGTTATTTGGAGCAGCTGATGGGACAGAGCTGACCAGTGGTCCTGACAAAAAATTCTGCCTACAAATTTCAACCACTTGTTAGCTGTATAATTTTTTGTGAAAATTGCTAGACTTCTTACAACCTAGTTTCTTTTTATGTGTTGTTATCAATAACATTATTTGTGGGGTAATAAAGACTGAATGAGAAAAAATGCATTCAATGTTTAAAATACATAAATCCATTTATGCAAAGGAATCCTATGGAGCCAAATATATGAATGAAGAAACATTTTCTGTTGTAAAAAAGAATACCTATTCATAAATCACTGAATATGAAAAACAATATCAAAAATAAAAAAACCTATTTGCTTAAAAAAATAAGCATACTTGTATGAGAGATTTATAGATTGTTTCTAAAATAAGTTCTTAATAATTTGTTAATAGTAATTGTCTCTAGACAAAGGATTTCAATAATATGTATCTATGCTTAATAAAATAGAATTTTGTTTATTTTGTTTTTTAATGAAATGGAAAACACCTAAAAGAAATATAGTCTAAAATTCACTGTTATGTTGAGGTACTGGTGTGTTTTTCTAGCAGCTGAGTAAGGCACCAAAACAATGGAGTTAATTAAAATGTTCTTTCTCTCTATTTTTTTAAAGAGAGTAAATGAGTCCAGTGGGTCCATTTTCAATTAAAATTTCATAATAATTCACTTGAATAAATGTAAATTAGCCTCTTAAAAAAGGAGATTCCCCTGAAATGCTACTACCTGGGTGCTATGTCTACTAGTTTATAGTGTTTCAGTGTTAATTAAGAGAGCATTTCTGGTTTGGGTTATAGTTTGTTTCTAGGTCAAATACATTTTCTTTGCCACACTTCACAAATGGGAGCCTTTAAACACGGAAGAACGGACCTCTAGATAGCTAGATTTATCAGGAAGCTGAAATTAATTTCTAATTCTAATGGATCAAGAGCTACAGAGATATCTCAGGGGTTAAGAACAGTTTCCTGATCTTCCAGGAGACCCAAGTTCAATTCCCAGCACTTGTATTGGGCAGCTCAAAACTGCTGCTAACTCCAGCTCCTCTTCTGGCCTACACAGACAGATAGACACACACACACACACACACACACACACACACACAGAAGACATGAATATATACACAGATATACACACATGACATACACACAGAGAGACCAATTTTTTAAAAAATCCAAATGATAATTGTACAACTTGGTAACAAGCACATCTTTGATCTATTTCTACCATAATTAAAATAATATTTGGTTATTCTAGAATGTCAGAAAGAAATGAGAGTCAAGCATAAATATTTCATTCTTAATTCATGCCTGTAATTATTTTAACATGAATGTATATACTATGTAAGAATATTACTTTCTGTGAGTTGTAGGGCTGAACATCATGCAAGATGCTGTTTTCCAGAACTGTTTTCCTTTTATTAAAAATAGATTTTTTTCTCCAATAATATAATCTGATTAGAGTTTTTATTCCCTCTACTCCTCCCAGTTCCTCTCCATTCGACTCCCATCCAAATCCACACCATTTCTGTCTCTCATTAGGAAGTCTTTCACTTGCTTGGTTAGAGTTAGACAAAGGTATTTTATATCATTGAAGGTTGATTATTGTGGGAGCTGTTGTTTCTCTGATTTATTTCTCAATTAATTTGTCATTTTCATATAAGAAGCCTACTGATTTTTGGGTGTTAACATTTTTCTCCTGCTACTTTGTTGAAAATGTTTATTAGCAGTGAAATTTCTAGGGTAACTTATATATATTATTATGTCATCTGTAAATAGATACTTTGACTTCTTCCCTTCCAATTTGTATCCCCTGGATCTCCTTCTGTTTTCTTATAGCTGTAGCTAAGACTTCAAGTACTATACTGAATAGGTATGGAGAAAGTGGAAAGCCTTGTCTTGCTTCTGATTCTAGTGGAACTGCTTTGAGTTTCTCTCCATTTAAGTTAATGTTGGCTATGGTTTGCTATAAACTGCCTTTATTATGTTGGGATATGCCCCTTGTATCCCTATTCACTTCAGGACTTTTATCATGGGGTGGCATTGGATTTTGTCAAAGGCCTTCTCTGCATCTAATGAGATGATCATGTGGTTTTGTCTTTCAGTTTGTTTACAGGGTGGATTACATTTATCGATATACGTATGTTGACCCATCTTTGCATCTCTGGAATGAAGCCTACTTGATTAAGGTGGATGATCTTTTAGATGTGTTCTTGGATTCAATTTGAAAATATTTTATTGAGAATTTTTACAATCATGTTTAGAAGAGAAATTGATTTATAATTATCTTTTTTTATTAGGTCATTATGTGGTTTGCATATCAGGATAACTGTGGACTCTTAAAATGAACTGAGCAATGCTCCTTCTGTTTCTATTTTGTGGAATAATTTGAGGATTATAGACATTAACTTTTCTTTGAAATTCTAGTATAATTCTCCATTAAAGCATCTATCACTGGCTTATTTTGGCTTGAAGATCTTTAGTGAAGTTTTTTTTTTTTAAACTTAGGGTTATAGATCTGTTTAAATTGCTTATCTGATCTTGATTTAACTTTAGTAAGTTGTACGTATCAAGAAAATTATCCATTAGATTTTTAGATTTTTCAACTTGTTGGAGTACAGGTTTTCAAAATATGTCCTTAGGATTCACTGGATTTCCTTGATGTCTGTTGTTATGTCCTCTTTTGCACTTCTGACATTGTTAGTTTGAATATTCTTTCTCCTCCTTTTAGTTGATTTGAATGACAATTGTCAATCTTATTGATTTTCTAAAAAAAAAAAAATCAAAACAAAACACCCCCAACTATTTGTTTCATTGATTCTTTGTATTTTTGTTTGTTTATTTGTTTTTATTTTATTGATTTCAGCCTGGGGTTTCCCATCTACTCCTTTTGAGTATGATTAGTCACTTTAAAATGTGGTGTTAAGTTACTTGTATGATATCTCTCCTTTTTTTTTAATTGAATTTTTTTATATAGGCACTTAGTGCTTTGAACCTGCTTCTGAGAACCATCTTCATTGGGCCCTATTAGTGTGGGTATGCTGTGTATTCATTTTCATCCAATTCTAGAAAGACTTTCATTTCTTTCCTAACTCCTGTATTCACCCATTTTTCATTCAGTAATTAGATTGTAAGCTTTTTGTGTGGATATCTTGCTGTGGTGATATATTGTGTACCCTAATAAACTTGCCTGAGGATCAGAGGACAGAGCTAGCCACTAGATGAGACATGGGTCAGGCAGTGGTGGCACACACCCTTAATTCTATCATTTGTGAGGCAGAGACCCATCTGGATCTTTGTGAGTTCAAGGCCACTCTGGAAACAGAGCCAAGCAGTGGTGGCTCATACCTTTAATCCAAGTACTGGGAAGCACACTCCTTTAATCCTAAGACGTGATGTCTGGGCAGAGAATGATATATAAGGTGTGAGGAAATAGGAACTCACTTTCTTTAGGCTTAGGTTTTTATCAAGGTAAGAACTAGTGGCTGGCTGCTCTGCTTCTCTGATCTTTCAGCTTTCACCCTGATATCTGGCTCTGGGTTTTATTAAAAGACCACTTAAGATTCAAACAATATCTTGCTTTAATTGTGGTAGTCAGATAAGATGTTATTTCAAATTTCTTGTATCTGTTGAGACTTACTTTTGGCCGGAGTATATGGTCAATTTTGCAGAAATTCTATGAAGTATTCATAAGAAGATATATTCTTTCCTGTTTGAGTGTAAATATTTGTTGGATCTATTTGGTTTATCATGTCACTTAGCTCCAGCATTTCTCTGCTTAGGTTTTGTCTGTATGATCTGTCTATTGACAGGGTGGCATATTGAATTCTCCCACTATCATTGTGTGAGGATCAATGTGTGACTTTAGCTGTAGTACTGGTTTATGAACCTGGGTGCTGTAGTTGGAAGTTTTCCTATGTCCTGCAGCCACTCAGTCCCAAGTAAACACACAGAGGCTTGTATTAATTACAGACTGTAATTATTATAATTAAAGAAATTTGGCTTATGGCTCAGGCTTATCATTAAATAGCTTAGAACTTAATTCAACCCATTTCTATTAATCGATGGTTTGCCACCTGGCTTCGTGGCATTTCCTGTGTTCTATTACATCTTGCTCCCCCAGCAGAGTTCAGCATCTCTTCTGACTCTGCCTTCTTCTTGTCTCTCTTTTTGGATTCCTCATCTAGCCCTATTCTGCTTTGCCATAGGCCATACCGGCTTCTTTATTAACCAATGGTAGCAACACATATTCACAACGTACAGAAAAACAACCCACAGCACTTCCTCTTTTCTGTCTAATCAAAAAGGAAGGTTTTAACTTCAACATAGTAAAATTATATATAACAAAACAGTTATCAAGAAAGAATTACAGTTGCAACAGCTTCTTTATTAATCAATGGTAGCAACACATATTCACAGCATATGGAAAGACTATCCCACAGCTGGGTGTTCTGATGTCTGGTGCATAGATGTTAAGAACTGTAAAGTCTTCTTGGTGGATTTTTCCATTGATGACTATGTAGTGTCCTTCCCTATCTCTTCTGATTAGTTTTGATTGTAGTATATTCTGTCAGGTATTAAAATGAGGACATCAACTTACTTCTTAGAGCTATTTGCTTGGGATGTCTTTTTCTATACTTTTATCCGTTAAAGTGTGTTGCGTAGATGCAGCAGAAGGATGGATCCTGTTTTCACACCTCTTCTCTTTGTTGGTGTCTTTTATTAGGAAATTGACACCATTGATGTTGAATGATTCCTGTTATTTTGTTGTTGTGGTGGTAGTATGTGCATATTTTCCCTCTTTCTGATTTGCTGGTTTGGGATTACTCACTCCTTGTGTTTTTTTTGGATGTGGCTTACCTCTTAAGGCTGGACTTTCCTTTTAGAACCTTTATAGGGCTGGATTAATAGATAGGTATTGCTTAAATTTGGTTTCATCATGGAGTGCCCTATTTCCTCCATCTATTGTAATTGAAAGTTTTTCTATATATAGCAGTCTGGTTTGACATCTGTGACCTCTTATGTTCTATAGAACATCTGTCCAGGTTCTTGTGGATTTTAGAGTCTCCAGAAAAGTATTAGTCTAATAAGTCTGCCTTTGTGTGTTCCTTGATCTCTTTTTCCTTCCAGATTTTAATATTCTTTTGCTATTCTGTATGTTTAGTGTTTTGTTTATGAAGTACCAAGGGAATATCTTTTCTGGTTCAGTCTATTTGGTGCTCTGTATGCATATTGTACCTCGATAGGCATCTCCTTCGTTAGGCTAGGGAAATTTTCTCCTTTGATTTTGTTGAAAGTATTTTCTGTGCCTTTTACCTGGGTTTCTTCTTCTTCTCTTCCTATTATTCTTAGATTTAGTATTTTCATAGTGTCCCATATTTCCTATTTGTTTTGTGCCTGGAATTTTCTACATTTAGCATTTTCTTTGACTAATGTGTCCATTTCTTCTATCTTGTCCTCAATGCCTGAGATTCCTTCTTCCATCTCCTGCATTCTCTTGGTGACACTTTCCTCCTAGGTTTTTATTTAATTTCCTAGATTTTTCACCTCCAGATTTCTCTTGGTTTTTGTTTCTTTTATTGATTCTATTTCCACTTTTACATCTTGAACTCTTTTATTCATTTCCTTCAACTGTTTGTGTTTTCATAGACTTATTTAAAACATTGTATTCCTTTCCTCTTTAAGGACCTCTGTCCTATTCATAAAGGCTACATTAAGGTCTTTGTCTCCTACTTTTTGCAATGCTTATGGCATACTTGTCTCAGTTAGTGTTTACTATTGTTGTGAAGAGACACCATGACCACAGCAACTCCTTTAAAGTAAACATTTAATTGAAGGGGGCTCGCTTACAGTCTCAGAGGTTCAGTCCATCATGACCATGAAGGGGAGCAAGGCAGCATGAAAGCAGACATAAGGCTGGAGCTGAAAGCATTTTGCAGGTAACAGGAAGTCGACTGACAGCCACACCAAGGAAAGCTTGAGAAAAAGAAACCTCAAAGTCTTCCCCCACAAGCAACAGACTTCCTCCAATGAGACCACACCTACTCCAACAAGGCCACACCTCCTAATTGTGCCACTCCCTTTGGGGGCCATTTTCTTTCAAATCACCACAGTACTGTAACAGGATTTCTGAGCTCTTGTAGACACATGTTGTTCTGGTTGTTATTGATTGTGTTTTTGTGCTGCTGTTCAAGCTTCTGGGTTTGGAAAGATTGTAATTCTAGGTGCTGATATCTGGTCTCCTGTGTTGGGTGGGTGTTTTATTCCTTGGTTTTTGTTTTCTTTTCTTTTTCTTTTTTTTTTTTTTTTTTTTTTTTTTTTTTTTTTTTTTTTTTTGTCCTTAGGAGGATACAGTGGCTGTGCATTGCCTGATAGGGAACTATTCTGAGATCTTGATAGGTGTGGCCACTGGGGGTTCTGGGTAAAATATGGTTCTAGGTATCGGAAGCTGACACTTAGAAATGGGGATGGTCTAGGAATGGGGATGACCAGGTCCACAGGAGAGAGAAAGGCAGAGTGTTCCACCAGGATCTGCTTAGTCCACTGAGAATGGACTAGAGTAGAGTGTGAGGACAGGACACAACAGGTGGTCTGCTACAAAGTTGGAGATGAGACTGGGGATTGGATTTGGATGAGAGGAGCGAGAGTCAAGCTCTGAAGCTTGCCTACATGCTCCTCTGGTCTACTTGCTTCTCTGGCAGATCTGGCTGGCAGGTTCCCAGGGAATGCCTGCTGGAGTTGGGGGCTGGGTTAACAGGATGAGTGATAAGCAAGTTTGGAGGAGAAAAGCTGCATGATCTGCTGGAAAGTAGGGCAGAAATGAAGAGGAGGCTTTAGTAGGTGTTCTGCTACTGAGCTGGGAGTGAGTTTGGGGGAGTTTGGAGGAGAGGAGGGAGAGGTAAAGATCTGTAGTTAGCCTACCTGCTTCCATGGATTGCTTTGCAGACATTTTAAGCTCCTTCAGGAAACCTCAATACAAACTTTGAAACAAGACTGGCTAGAACTAGTATTGGAACAAAATATTGGAAACAAAAGTTTTGAAAGTGAAAAGTTTAGGTAAGAGAATTCATTCACATTTATGTCTGAGAACCTGTCTGCTATCACCTCAGGAGTTTCTTTGAAATACAGGGTTTTAGGTTAATTGAGATGGGTGTTTACAGATTTTAGAACAAGGAGTCTCCATTTCAATTAAATTGAAAGCTAAATAGCCTACTTGTGTCTAAGGTGTTTAGTGTTTCAACTTTATTTTATTTCTTATATATGTGTATTATACATGTAAGTACATATTTTCAGGTGCCATTGCAAGCCTAAAGAAGGTGTATGATCCTGGGACTTGATTATATGTGGCTGTGATATGCCTGACAGGGATGCTGGGAACCGAATTAAGGTCCTCTGAAATGAGTAGAAGGCACTCTTAACCACTTAGCCATCTCTCCAGCCCCGACTTTCATTTTTTAAAAAGTGCTACACATAACTTAACTGTTATAACACAATGATAAGGAACACAGGCTTAAGGGGACAGTAGCCTGGAATTCAAATCTGAGAAGTTAAGTTTAAATAATCAACTGTATAATTTTTCTGCAATTGCTTAAGCTACTGCAAGCACCGTTTTATTGTCTATAAATGGTTAATGATGATACTTGTGAATTATAAAGATTAAATTTGAAAAATTACAAGAAATGTTCAAACTGATGCTCAAACAGACAGTTGCTAATATAGTAAAACAGTTAACTTATTTTGAATTAATTCTTTCTTGCTTTAGATGTGTTCTCATACATTCTATCATTCATTTAATTCTGTGGCCATATAATTAGATGATTAATCATATGCCAAATAATATCAGAGATGGTAAAATAGCTTTTAATTTTGTTTATTCATATTAAGAATTTTGTTCCAAGTGCATAGAAAGTTCACAGTTTTATTTTTGTGTCTTTTCAAAGATAGAGGCCCATTATTGACTCCTTACCTTGATCTTGACTATACAGATATGACAGTTGCCAAAAGAATCTCAGAAGTGTTCCTGGAGCAGAGGGAATAGAACACCAGAATGCTTTGGATGGCCTAGAAGACTATTATTCTAATTACTTAAGGTCTTAAATTGTGGCAAATAGCTGTCTTGATTGACTCAGGTTTTCATGAGCACTTCTGATCTTATTTCCCCAGGGTGATGATCCAAAGAGGTGGGAGAACCTTCCAAAATATTAATATAAGCATGTTTAATTACTGCTTGACAGCCAACTAGAGGCATTACGCTAGGAAAGATTCATTGGGGAAAATAACAAGTTGAGAAGTGAGTAAGATTAGGAATGTAGATGGATAAATCAGAGATGTGGCTGCCTTTCATTCTCTCTCCCTAGAAGCCACAAGTCAGTATATTGTGAAATGCGGTGATATCCCACCAGTTCTAGTAGTCCTTAATTAGTAAAGATTCAGTGGTATTTCTGAGTAAAACTGTAGTATATTCATTATTAAAAAGTCCACTTTTCTTCAGCTTAATTCTTTGGATACAATTTTCAATGTGGCCTTGTATTTCCTCCCATGAAGAAATAGCATTTATTTCCCTATTTTTTTTTTAAGTTGGAGGGCTTTGTCACTTGATGTGCTGGCTAGTTTTACGTCCATTTGACACATACTAAGATTATCTGAGAAGAGAGAACCTGAACTGAGAAATTGTCTCCATAAGATTGGACTGTAGGCAATCCTCTAGGGTATTATCTAACGAGTGATTGATGTGGGAGGGAATAGCCCATTGTGAATGGTGCCACTCCTGGACTGGTGGTTCTGGGTGCTGTAAGAAAGCAGGCTGAGCAAGCCATGAGGAGCAAGCCAGTGAGTAG
Organism: Peromyscus eremicus; assembly: GCF_949786415.1. NCBI lineage: Eukaryota > Metazoa > Chordata > Mammalia > Rodentia > Cricetidae > Peromyscus > Peromyscus eremicus. Next base: position 43,350,179 of record NC_081429.1, read on the forward strand.
CACCCATCCATGGCTTCTGCATCAGCTCCTGCCCCAGATTCTTGCCTGCTTTGAGCTTCTGCCTTGGCTTCCCTCAGTGAACTCTGATTCAGGATACAGAAGCCAAATAAAACCTTTTCTCCCCAAGTTACTTTTCATCGTAGTATTTCATCACAGCAATAGTAATCCCAAGTCATTTCATTTTCTCAAAAACAGTGTGACTGAATTTGTGATGTATCAGTAATGATTCTTATCAGTCACGGTAACACATGTCTGTCATCTCAAAACTCAAGTTCAAAGCCAACCTTATCTACATAGAGAGTTTTAGGCCAGTTTAGACTAAACAGTAAAAATTGGTTTTGTTTGTTTGTTGTTGTTGCTTTTAGTGATTCTCCCTTTCAAAAGGCTTTGAATTGTCCTTTCTCTTGAATTTTTTTCATCTTCCATTAGAATGAAACCAAGTTGACCTGCTGGTATAGATGTACCCTTCCCAGAACCTGAATTGCAATTGAATGATGATATATAGTCACCAGCAAAGAACCAAACAATGGCTTAGCTAAGCCCCACCTAAATTGTTGAAAGACACAATTGGTGTAAAACCCCTATTCAGACATATTACCAATCACTCTGGTTAGGGAAGGAGTTTCTTGACAGCTCATAATAGCCCATCTTGCTAGGAGTGAGATTTTAGTTAATTTTAAAGGGTACAAGGCTAGGGTCCTCTTCCAATAGCAGAGAATACTTTGATAAGGCCTGGAAAGAATGACCAACACACTATCAAATGAAGGCCAAAGGCCAAAGTGGACTTCATGCTCAGCACTGAATTTGAGTGAAATAAGGAAGCTGTATCAGAGATTGTCTCAGTCACAAAGACTGGAAGAGCACTTCTCTGTGAAGTTCAGTAGAGCACAGGGTTTGACAGCTGTTAGTTTTACCAGTGCTAGATTTCTCACACTGGTGGTTCTAGGTAAGTTCTAGGTAACATCACAGAACTTAGCTGCCGGTGGCAGGTGGAAGACATTAGGCAACAGAGCTAACCTAGAGTGGTAGAAATGAGCAGAGATATATGGTAGTGATTGAGAAGAACTTGCAGGTAGTTCAGAAGACTAGTTTTGTCAGTACATAGGAAGAAACAACAATAGCTTCTGTCCTCAAGTTTCACCTTCATTTCTATACTTTGCTCTATTCACAATGGGAAAAATTGGTCATATTAAGAACCTATAGATACATCTAAAGGCAGATTATGGTTAGGCAAATTCTTGTGCTTGAGGATTGTGTTATTTATAAAACTGATAAAATGCAAGCATGGGACAGGTGGTGGTGGTGCACGCCTTTAATCCCACACCTTTAATTGAGAGGCAGAGGCAGGCGAATCTCTGTGAGTTCAAGGCCAGCCTGGTCTACAGAGCGAGATCCAGGACAGGCACCAAAACTACACAGAGAAACCCTGTCTTGAAACCCCCCCCCCAAAAAAAAAGCATCAAGCATGGACAAATGAGAATCAACCAACTGTAGTGGCACACATCTTTAATTCCTGTACTTGAGAGGCAGGAGATCTCTGTGAGTTTGAAACCAGTCTGGATTATTCAGAGTTCCAGGCCAGCCAGGAGAACCTATCTAAAAAATCTATGTGTGTTTGTGTGTGTGTGTGTGTGTGTGTGTGTGTGTGTGTGTGTGTGTGTGTGAGAGAGAGAGAGAGAGAGAGAGAGAGAGAGAGAGAGAGAGAGAGAGAGAGAGAAAGAAAGAGAGAGACAGAGAGAGAGACAGAGAGAGACAGAGAGAGACAGAGAGAGATACCAGAGTCAAACAAAGATCTGATAAGTTCATCTTAATTAATAAATGCAACATGAGAGCTTAAAATGAATCAAAGAGAAAGTATATAGACTTGGGCAGTAATACCAAGTTAAGAGGTAATGGAGAGACTATTCAACCAAATGCTGAGGATATATCCTCTGTCGTAACTTTCTTGTGTTCTTCCAAACAATCCATTCTTTAAAAGATCAATAGCACCTGAAATAAATGAAAACAGAAACAAAATAAAACAGCAAACCAAGTGTTCAAACTTTGTAAAGTCTAGTAATCCTATTTGAAGGAAATAGAAAAGAATATTTCTCATATGAAAACATGAGTAAAGAAATAAATGGTCACAGTTTTGAATATACAAAAGTCAATAGTGGAGCTGGAGGTTTGAGAGTTTTTAAGACAATGAAGCAGGCCAGAGAAGGAAGATTTTATACTGCACAGGGCAGAGCTGGACAATGGACAGAAAGCCAAACTTTAAGATAAAATTGAAGCTTTGACTTTGATTACATTTGGAGATTGAAGAACTGTTTACTCATTGATACTTGGCTGTATTGTGACATAAATACAACTTGAAAAGCAGAGAGTCCTGTCAGCTTGGTCAGTTAAGCACAGACGGAAGCATCCAGAAACAATAGATTTGAATAGACAATGAGAGAGGAAAGTATTGATGCTTCCTGACATTCTGTAGCATTACCCAGGATTTTATGATTTGTAAGATGATGAATCATTATCCTCTGCTTATTGTTTTTTGAACCAGTTAACCCAAGTGAAAGGCCAAACAAGAGATGTGGTGCCTTCTCCCCTTTCCCTGGGCTTAATTCCTCAGCAGATATAGGGCATTCAAGTTCCCAACCAGCAAAACAGTCCTATCATTTAAATCACACACATTGTTAAAATCTGTTGTCTGACCTAGATAAAATAATCATTTGAAAACAAAATCATTAAAACTCCTTTTCACATCTGTAGTGGTAGCCATTCCAGCTTTGATAGGCGTGACTGTTGCCGAAGTCTCAATGGGGGTTGGAACTTCCAGATCAAAGCTGGAATGGCTACCACTACACACATCATTTTGTGAAATGTACAGTATAATTCTCCGACATTAAAAAAAAAAAACACTTATTAAGCTTTACTCAAGATATGTCCAATAGAGGTAAAGTATGAGGGCTGGTGAGGTGCCTCATCAGGGAAGGTGCTTCTTGGCAAGTCTGACAACCTGAGTTTCCTCCTTGGAGGCTACATGGTGGAAAAAGAGAATGGACCTGGGAAAGCTGTCCTTTTTCCTGAGTACACACACACACACACACACACACACACACACACACACACACAAATAATGGAAAAAATTGGAAAAAATTTAAACAATTGAAATACAATAGTTTATTACTGTCAACAAGTTAAGAGTTTTAAATGTCAAAGAAGCCCACATTCAATCAAACTATTAATTAGTGTCATTTGGTTACATTCTGGAAAATAAGTCAAGCATGTGTCCACACTATCGTGTGTGGATTCCCTATTGAAGAAGGCCACCATTGGGGGATGACTTCAAATACAGACTCTGTACAGCAGAAAAGGACACTCATTTGGAAGAGAGTCCAATAAAGAAAGCAGCCTATTATCTATTTTTTTTTAAATAATAAGCATTTCAAAGGATTTTCTCTTTTAGTTCATTCTTAATCATATTTGAGGTCATTTCCTTGGACAAAGGAGGGGCTAGTAATATTTGTAACTTATTTGTCTTTTGGGGGGGATGTTTTGTGTGTAGTTTGTGGGGACCCACAGAGACCCCAGCTTGTGACTTGTTTTCGCCTTGACTCAAGGTCAGAGAGTCCGAGCTTGTTTTCCCCTGTAAGGCTGCATAATAGGATGTTTTGGCCAAAAGCGTGGTGTGATTACCAGATATCTTATATCTCAAGGCCTAATTACAGGATGCTTTGCTGTAAGGCATGGTTGCCAGAAGTTTTGTTTACTAAGGAGGTGCTTGCACTTGACTGTATTTTATACCTTGAACCGTGATATCCTTGAAAGGCGGAGGTCTCCCCCCGACCCCCGCTTTGGGTATATAAAGGCTGTGAGTAATAAACTCAGACGTCTGTGGTATTGACCCTGAGCCCTCCTGTGTTTCTGTCTTTTTCTCCATCTACGTTTATATTCACAGCTATCATTTCTAAATTCCACACTCCCCACTTCAGAACCATTCCACAGGTCAAACAGGACTTGGCGGTAGTTTTAGTAAGGTTTTGAGCAATTTGATTCATTTTTGTGAGGAGAGTCAACTTCAGCAGAGAACAAAACCAACTTGTGTTGGGAGGTTAATTTGCTTTTCTAGAAAGCAGTCAGGTCCCATGGAAAGCTGGAAGGAATTACTGCTCCTTACAGAGAATCAAAAGGCCCAGTCTGGAGTACAATATATCCATTGCTCTCCCTGGAGTTACCTCTTTTCAGTGCCAATCAACATTATAAAACTAAGTTTTAGATGCTTAGGAAGTTCTAAAATGACAATAAGCTATAAAAAATTTATTCTTCCTGCAGAGAAATCTCTACTCAACCTAAGGAGTCATTCCTCAGTTGGAAAAAGTCTAGTCTTTATATATTCAAAGTCTTTCATGGGTGAACTGCCCATTAGATACCTCTGGGATAGAGGAGACCATCTCTGCTACAGGAGATGGAAAACCAGCATGGCCTCTTTAACTCTTTGATTAGTGAGATCAATATACAGATCCAATTTAAGTTTAAAATGTCCTAATGCCCAACAAGAAACCTGAAGTCAGCATATCTTTCTAGGGAAATTACATAAACAATTAATGAAAATTTATTTGTGCCATCTACAATGTTCATGCTGCATTTAAATAAAAGGGACTTTTCCTTTGCAAATCCAACAATAGTTCCTTTAAGGATCCTCTTGTAATCAGCAAAAATCGATATGATCACATAGATACAAACATAGATGTTTTTATATAAGTCAAATAAAGATAAAGACCAAATTGATTACTCTCAAATTCAGATATCCAGCATTTCACCTGGTTTACCTCATTATAAAATTGCAACTACTACTTAAAGAAAAGATTTTCAAAATCTAGGAGATGCTCTTTTTTCCTGAATAATTCAGACTTTCTTTAGGTTTTATACTTAACAATTCCAAGATATGTAAGATCTTTGAGGTATTTATCATTGTGATTATTGCTGACATTGCAAAAATTCCTTTTCTCTCTCCCTTCTTCCCTCCCTCCCTCCTCTTTTTCTTCTTCTCTCCTAGTCTTAGGGCCATTGCAGGTCCTACTTGCAAGAATATTCAGAAAATACCTACTAATTGTTATCAGGCTGTTGGGCAATTCAGAAATAGTTAGAGCCCAAGTTTCAGATTGGCCACCTTCCTAGGAATCTAGAGCACATGGAGACTAAGGCCAGATGTCTCTTGCTGAGTAACTTACTTTTGCAATTTCATTTCTAGAAAGCAAATGGAAGGCTATGAGACAGTGGAGAGCAGGGCATTCTTCCCAACAGTGATGGCCCAAATGATGACTGCTAAAGATGAGCAACATCCCCGTGTGGCAAGCTGATATCTGGTTAGCTTTGCATAACTCTGGATTCTTGGTGGAGGGTAAGAGATTCTTTTCAGCTCTTCATAGAATCAAATTGCTTTGTAGAAAAGCAAATTAGCTTCCCAACACAAGTTGGTTTTGTTCTCTACTAAAGATGAATTGCCTCACAAAAAAAAAAAAAAAAAAAAAAAAAAAAAGGATCAAATTGCTCATCTGTGGTAGCTTCCCTTGGGTAGTCTGCTTACCACTGCCAATCACAGTTTCTTCTTAGTTTTGCATTTGGCTTAAGGTCTCTCTGTCCAGTGCTGCAATGGTAGCTGTAATTCCCATCGTAAAATACAGTGGTCCAATAGTATGCTTTCCTGCTAGTGTTCTCTTTGTTTTTTAAAGAATTTTGAAACCAAGACAAAAAAAAAGTGGAGATAATTGCATTCATGATTAATCAGTGTCCTCCTTACTCCCATTTCTGTGTCCCTAGGCCAACAGTCAGCCCACTGGCATTTTAGATCTACATGTATTTAGAACACATAGTCCTGTTTTGTAATAGATGTGCTGCTCCAGGCTTGTTCTTGCTACAGCATCCACTAGCACTGGGTTGTTTAAGGTCATGGCTCTCTGTGCATGCTCAGTTTGTTACTTTTAAAAGTAATAAGAGTTTTCTAATGTCATATATATTCTTATACTTTAGATAAGAATACTCATTGAAAAAGTTGCATGTATTCCAGGCTTGTGACTACAGGTATATACACCTTGCTGAGAATCTTTCCTGGAATATTGTTTTAGTGAGTATATGTTTTCTTACTGATGAAAACACAGAGCATATTTTCATATCAATATAAAACTGCATGCTATTCCTGAATTAAATAATGGTATCTCTGGCACTAGATGTATTCTTATTTAGTCATATGGAGTATGCTATCTCTGTAAAAGCAAATATTCTCTAATTGCCCAAACAAACCATAATTTTCATTATGTGTCTATAATAATGTTTAATCTAAGGTGAGCTTATGATATAAATGAGATCTCAACTTATCCATGAATCAATTTTTTAGAGTTGCCTGTATTAGTTTCTAATGCTGCTGTAACAAAGAGCCACACTTTTGCTTTTCTATAGCACCCATTTTCTTTCACATTTCTGGAGTTCAAAATCAGAAAGCCAGCAGAATTGGTCTCTTCACATTTAGTTTTTAGAAGCCAACTGTATTTTTGCCATGTGCTTTCTTCTTCGTTCATTTTTTAAGTTGTCAATGACCAACTTTGGCACTGTATGTATGTATGTATGTATGTATGTATGTATGTATGTATGTATCTGCCTATCTATCTATCTATCTATCTATCTATCTATCTATCTATCTATCTATCTATCTATCTACCTACCTACTTATCTATCTATCTATCTATCTATCTATCTATCTATCTATCTATCTATCTATCTGCTTGGATCTGCCAGTTTTATCACCATTTCTGATTCTGACACTCATGTCTCCGTCTTACATAATCCAGGCTAGAAGCTCCATTTGACCCTTCTCTTGATCTGTGCTTTAAAGCAACCTTTACGTAAACACACGACTCACAGATCCTTGATATGAGAGTGTGGGTAACCATCAAAGGACATGTTTCTGCCTTATTGAAACACTGGAAAATAAACAAGATGGTCCTGCCTTGGATACCTGATGGCCATCATCCTTATTACTGTGCTGCAGGGCAGGTTCTGCAATTCCAAGAGGACACAAGATTCTCTGCTGGGCAGTACACTTCACTGACTGCAGTCAAGCAGCAACTCCTTGAAGTCTTGTTGAGGCCCCCACTCTTTTCCTAAGCGTCTTTCCCACTAGCGTCTCCCACAAATGATCCTGCATGCCTGGAGGTCACTACACGAATGCCCCAATTTTCACCATGATCCCATTTCAGCAGATTTGTCTAATATGGCCATACTTGACTCCTCTAAATCTTCTAGTTTCCTCCAGACTGCAGGTTACCTGCCTCCCTTGCTCTAAGTGAGCCCAGTCCCTACTGAATACAGCCTATAATGGTGTTGTCTGCGAAGACTATTTGGGGTTCTGGTTTTTTAAAACTAACATAAACATGCCTTATATTTAGAAATATGGAAATTTAACTACCTGTTTTAGATGGGCAAATATGTTCCTATACTACGGAAGGGAAAAACGCAAACAAATAACTAAACTTAATGTGCCTATCATAGGCCTGCACACTTATTATCTTAGTTACATCTGTGACAGCATGGACTGTGAAAATGCTTGGAAGTCCTGTGATTGCGATGGGCATACGCAATCTTTAATGGCATGCTTAGATGTGCCAGTTTATGACCAGCCTCCTTCAGCACCCTGTGCCAATTGGCCCGTTTTCTTTGCTCTACTCCTGGGGAATGCAACTGATTCAAATGCATTTTCTTTGAAACATTTTTTTTTTATATGCTTCACCTCTGATTGGCTTGTGGCTCCTGCTGATTGACAGGCAAGTCTACAGCTGTGGGTTCTCTTTTGAAGCGATTTCATTTTTTCCCCCCTTTGACTTTCTCTTAATTTGATTGGCTTCACTCTTGGAGCACTCTGCGGAAAGAGGCCTGATTACTCTCTTCTCCACTGTGAGTTGGTGGATGGAAAAGCACACTCAGGAGGTCTGATCCTTCCTTTGTTAGGATGGGCCTCCCTGTGAAAGCCCTGGGAGGACTTATCTTGCCTGGCAGATAACTGCTCCCAGGTTTCCACTTCAAAGGCAAAAGCAAGGCAGGCCCAAAGAAAGGAAATTCAGCTTCCAGGCTGTGTGTCAGTCAGCCTGTGGCTACTTTGGAAATGTGAAAATCACATGAGAAATGAGCTAGTCTAGAGATCTCAAGGTTGCATTTCTACATTGAGAGAATAACTTCAGAGCCCCAGGAGAGGGGCAATGCCTTTCTTATAGGCAAAGTCCATGGGACTCTGAGCTGGAGAACTGGTACGTACTGATCTCCTCAGTACAGATATACATGTGGTGAGAAGACCCCGACTGCTCATTAGAGGGGCCTGAGCAGTGGAGTTCTCTTGTAACAACAGGTATCGAAATCTGATGGACCATGTGCACACACAGACTACTTACTACTCAAGAGTCCAAGGGAATTTCTCACTATAGATTTTATTTCTACAAGCATGAAAATGCAGTGTGTGTGTGTGTGTGTGTGTGTGTGTGTGTGTGTGTGTGTGTGTATCTTTTCCTAGCCATGTACTTTGGATTGCTAGAATACTAAAGCCAAAACAGTTCTCAAGCCCCCACCTCCTCCAATGATAATAACATGGGGGCACCCCCTATTCTATCTTTTTCAGATCACTTACATGTTTGCCCACGCACAAACACAGTACGTGAACTCACTAATGAGACATGAAGGCGAAAAACCCCGTTTATTCACTTTACATTTCTAGTGCATATCTGTGAATGAAAGAGGGAATTGGAGCAAATCTTGGATCCCACTTCTCTGTCTTTATTTACTTTGGGGTGGTTTCTAGTCTTCAATTTCCAAATTGAAGTATTATTCGCCTCATAAAAATGAGCGCCATAGTATTAGTTTTAACCTTATGGGCTTGCTGGAAGGTGCTCACAAGAGAGCATTATTAAACACTAGATAGAGGTTTTTAGTCATTATTTCTATTATTATTGTTGCTTTCCTGAGTATTCCTTTAGAAGTCTCTGGCTCCTTGAGCATTTTATGTGGGAGGCAAAATCAGAAGACAGGGGAGAACTTTACTATGAGTCCTATATTCACAGCCCTGTGATGGTTGTGGTCATCCTGACCTAATGTCCTATCTGTCACGTTTCTTTTCATCTTTTGAGTTTTGTCCTCCTACTCCATTGTCAATCCTCAGACCACTGACCTTCATGATGTCTGTGGGTGTCTGTCAGCAGTCAGGGCTCACCCTGCCAGACTCTAGTCTCTGAAGTTAAGTTCTTGCTTGACTGGCCGGGAATGCCTTTGATGACTACCCTATCTCCAATGCCAGGCTCCAAGTGACAGATCTTTTCTTCCTGAGAAGCTTGTGGGTGGACAAAGGAGAGCAGAGGACCTGCTGGACACAGAGTCAGAGAGAAAGAATCCCAGCAGGTGCACAGAATCACTACTCTCTTTAATGCATAGGCTGCTATCGCCTGGTCTGTCCTCTCTACCAGTCTTTTGACTACCTAATTAATTTATATAGTTTACTTCATGTCCTGCTGGTCCAGCTATCCACAGGAAATATGCTTTATGTATTTCAGTCTGAACTGTGACAAAAGTTGCTCCCACTTTTCAACTCAGTCCCTGTGCAAGTATGATTCCCAGAATGCTCTCAGACGTGATTTCTGTCAAACCTCACCGAACAACCCAATTGTTTCCCATGAATTACCAATAAATATACTGTCTTAGTTACGATTTCTATTGTTGTGAAGAGACACCATGACCACAGCAACTCTTATAAAAAAAACAAACAAACATTTAATTGGGGCGGCTTTCAGTCTCTGGGGTTTAGTCCATTATCATCATGGCGGGAAATGGCAGCGTACAGGCAGACATAGTGCTGGCTACATTTTGATCAGAAAGCAACAAGAAGTAGTCTGTCTCACTGTGTGTGGCTTGAGCATTTAGGAGAGCTCAAAGCCCACCTTCACAGTGACACACTTCCTCCAAAAAGAACACACCTATTCCAACAAGGACACACCTGCTAGTACAGCCACTCTCTTTGGGGGGTCATTTTCTTTCAGACCACATGGATACCAATACTTGCATAAGAAGACTACAGTACTAACTCAATATCTTTTACATGCACATTAAGAGAATGATATCCCACAATATGGTATTTGATTCCTATTTTGAAAATGAATTCAGGGCCTGTATAAATCTAATTTAGTTTACTCAAAGTTCATTAAAATAGTAAATAGAAGACTGGAGTAGAGGACTCTGCCACTCCCTTTTTTTATATGACCACTATTTATACATCACAGCTTACACAGAGAGATCTTGTCCATAAGTTTATTGTATTTTCTTCTAGACTTATTTCCTCACCATCTGCATCTTACTTTGTATTAATCTTCTCAGTTCCTTTCTTCTCTTGACCTTGATGACCATGACAGGTCTAGTGGCATGGAGATTATTAGTATTATGTAAAGACTGTTCAGATGGAGTGTATTAAAAGGATTAAAGGAGAAACACCAGTGTAGGGACTAGTTAAAAACTGTCTAGAGATCCAAAAGAGGGTGGATAGTTAATGTGCAGGGAATGCTCTCTACCCAAAATGTACACATGAACAAAATATGTGACATTGTTCTATGGTGGAGATGTGGTTTTCTCCTTCAAAATTCATGTTGAATTTGGTACTTCTTGTGGCAATTCAATCTAACCATCCAGAATCTTTGAAAGGTAAGTTAATTGAGATATGATCACCAGATGGGGCCACAATGAATGAATACTAGCTGACTTAAAAGGAGAAAGAGAGATTGTGAGAGAAAAAACTTTTTCCCAACTATTCTTGCTGTGTATGATACCTTGCATGGCTTCTATCACTAGACTCCCATTCTCAACATTGCCCTAGAACTTTTAGTTGAAATAAACCCACTTTATGTGTGTGTGTGTGTGTGTGTGTGTGTGTGTGTTTTATAACATGAGGTATTACTAACATAAACAAATGAACTAAGACATATGGCAAATGAAATTTCAGTTGTACATGGAATTAAGGCTCCTAATTAGGAGATTATTCTGTATTATCTGGGTGGGGTCCATTTCATCAACAGGATTATTTAAAATGGAGAAAAGTAGAAGGGGAGATCTGAATTGGACTTGAAGATGCTGTATTGTTTGCTTTGAAAATGAAGAAAACAGGCTATGAGCTAAGGGATGCTGAAAGCTTCTAGAAGCTGGCAAAGGCAAATAGTTACATCTCCAACAATTCCAGAAAGAACACAGCCATGCCAAGACTTGGGCTGTGATTAAGTGATATTCTTGTTGCACTTCTGACCTCTAGAACTACAAAGACTACATATGTTCTGGGTTAAAAATATGTAGTAGGTTACCATAGTAATAGTTGGAAGATAATACATATAGCAAGTGGAAACTAGTAGCATTTGAATGACCATAACAGGAAGAATTAAAGGACTTAGTCTTTAGCTCACAAGAAGGAACATGTTAACAAAGGGTTTATTTTTGATTATTTGTTTATGTTTTTCTGGTGTTTTATAGAAAAAGTTGCATACCAATGGAGTCTATAAAATAAATTTGACAATTATATCTGACTCATAATAGTGTGGCTATTAGACCTCAAAGATAGAAATGAAAACATCCTATGTATATATTATATATTTTTCTGAATATTTAACATTAATACTTCTCCACTGGATTGGTGACAGTAATAAGTGGTAGTCAGCCAGATGACACATAAAGCAAATTAAAATAAAATGTTTAATTTCAGGATACGATACACACACACACACACACACACACACACACACACACACTCACACAAATTCCAGAAAGTTGTATGACAATACATGCTCTGGAAACAGTGTGACTCTGAAGAGTGACAGGATATTTTTAGATACTAAATGAAATGAAAAATTTTGGGAAACTTTCTGTGATTTAATTATTTATCAGAAAGAAAATAAGAACAGAATGTATACATCATTAAACAGTGATAAACATTATTTTAGAAAGCAATATGAGTTGTTGACAGTCATACAACACCATCTGTTCATCACATGAAATATCTTCTTCTTCGTATCCACCATTTCTTACTTCTAGATTTATTATTTCTTTTTTCTCTTATTCAATTACATCTCATATCTGTTATATAATATTCCATATAATTCATTAGATTATAGTACTTTCTACATTTGTCATACTTTTCCCCGAGATTTAAAAACCATTTGAAAATAGATTATTATTTTATTAACTCAATTTTATATTAGAATCATTTTAAATTATAAATCATAATTCTATGTTTTTATAGAGTGTAATGTGATTTTTTGAAGTGTGTAAGCAATATAGAATGAGTAGACCAATCTAATTAATATATCATCTTGATTATATATCTCTTTCTTGTGATAAGATATTATTTGAAATATACTCTCTTAGTTATTTTGTTGAATATATTCATAATTTGGTAAATACAAAATACTATGCAAAAGATCTGAAAATACATCCCTTCTGTCTGAAATTCTGCTCCTTTTGACCAGTAACTGCCTATTCTCTCATTCTTTCTTCTCTGATAACCATTGTTATACTCTCTAAACACATAAATGATATCATATGATTAGTATTTTGCTTTCATCTTGACATTGATAACACTGCCTTATATAAAGAACCTAGTGAGTGACAAAAATGGTAAATTCAGAGGAACTAGATCAAAGATTTAATTTCAAACCTAATTATTTAATATAGGATTTGAGAAAGTCATTTCACATCATCATGGCTTAGCTGTTTATTTAAAACCATGAAGACTCAAACCATAAACTGTAATGGAAATGACCAAGTAGTTTGTATGAACTTAGAGCTATTACAAGAACATCTAAAACACATTGCTCAGCCGACTATGGAGCCTGATGTGCTGAGTTGAACATACAATGGAATTGCTGGTGGGAATTTTATCACTTGTGCAAGCAAGAAAAGAAGGCAGGAAAACAAATAGAAAGATGGGAAAACCAGAGGGAGGGGAACATTTTTGATGAAAATGGAAATGTCTATAGGAAATTTGAGTCATTTTCTGTGTTTATTATCGTATGCTAACTTCTTCTGATTTCCAGTTTTTAGTTAAATCTTTTTTTTTTCTGCCAATGCTTGTGGAGTTAGAACTATCTTTACAATACCTGAAACTCTAAATATGGCCTAGAATTAGGAACTGGGCAAGATTAAACGTTAGTGTGGGGAATTAGTGCACACAGTAATTTGAAGATTCCTGAATACTTAGAATTGCCTGCTGGTTATTCTTGACCTTTCTTAAAGTAAAATTTTATAATGCTTTTTTATGCTAATCAAGATATTGACTGCTGTACCCACCTCAGTAGGGCCATCTCTACTGCTGTTCAATTCCTCCTGGGTGTTTCATCTATTGGGTTTTACATCTGCTGCTGTTGCTGTGGTTAACCAGGATTGTGAGGCTATTTTAAACTTGTTTCTGTTTGGTTGATAGTAAAATAGAAAAGTAAGGTATTGTGCTCAGTAGAAGAGAATTAGATTCATTATGCTGAAGAAGTCAAATAGAGAGCTGCTTTTTTCTTCCTGGGTAACTCCTACAAAACATTTGTGTATCTGAGCTTCTCTACAGTTGCAATAGAGACAAGAAAATATTCCTGAGAGAATATTGTTTTTAAAGTCTCTTAGAATGGAAAGCCACAAAGATTTGAACCTGAAATGGTGATACAATGAAGATCTCAATATCTCTCTCTCTCTCTCTCTCTCTCTCTCTCTCTCTCTCTCTCTCTCTCTCTCTCTCTCTCTCACACACACACACACACACAGCACACACAGTAAGAGCTCAATTGTATTTAACTATGTTGCCATATAAAGCATGCATCAATCTCTTCCTCCTCTGTTATCCTCCCAGTTATCTTCCTTAAAATAATATTTTTATCAATTCCTTGAGAACTTCATGCAATGTACTTTGATCATATTTACCCCAACTCCTCCAGATTTACTCCCACCTTCTTACCCTTCCTGGTGTCTTCCTTTTTCCCTTTTAAACCAAATAACTCCTCAAGTCTAATTCATAAACTCCTGGGTGTGGGACCATCCACTGGAGCATGGTTGACCTGCCAGGGGCCACACCCTTAACGAAAACTGACTAGGTAAGAGTATTGGTGACTTTTCTTGTGCCAGCTGCATACATAGTACCTGCCAGTACATGAAAAGTAGTTATCAGGGGGTAAGCTTCCTGGTCAATATCACCTTGATTTTTCCATGTGCTATGATCAGTGTGTATGATGTGTTCAGCAATAGTGTCTTACCATCATATTACAGTGTGCAAGCAAGAGCAATATCAATAAGCTGTACTGTTTGGGGCGTCCTGAGACACTTCTGACCAACAATTCAAGGGGAGAGATTGCATACCTGATACTGGGCTTTTTATTTGGTGACCTATGGTTCCTGGGATGAACATAATACCATAAAGTGGATAACTCCAGAAAAACTCATTTATATGAATACACACACAGAGACACAGACACAGACACAGACACACACACACACACAAACACATACACACACAGACACACACACACACATGCATGCATAAAAATAATGCTTATAAAATAGTATGTTTCTATATGGCTTTTTCTTCCAACTCTCTCCTCTGCCTCACTCTCCCACTCTGCTCCCCATTATTCCCCCTTCTCCTTCATATCATCTGTTCTTCTACCCTTTAAAATGTTTCTTCCCCTTCCCTACCAATGGTCCCTTTTTAGTTTCCTGGATTCTACAGGTACTCTGAATTATCTTCTTAAATCTAATTCCAACTCTATATTTGAAAAAAGTCTTTATAATAAGAGTGCACAGTCCACATCAGGAGACAGATATTAGAAGCAACCAGAAGCCCCACTGATGACCCAGGAAGGCAATACTCCTCCCCATGGGCAGAGACGCTTCTGATTTCCACCATTACAGATTAATTTTGCTTGTTTTCATCTTTGTACCTATGAGCTCTGGGTTTGGCACATTGTGTCTGTGAACTTTATATTTTGTAACCAACAGTAGGTCATTCACTTTGATGTTCATTTTCTTCTATTGTAGAAATACGTCACTTTTTAAAAACTTATTCTACTATCAAATAGACATTGGAATTGTCATATATTTTAAAGTCATCTTGATAACCATTATTTATAATATATCAAAATTTTAGAACGTATGCTTCTAGTGAATTTTCTTTGATAATTTGGAACCCCCTATAAGTCTTTAATAGGCTTCTTACCTTAAATGTTAGTGGTTTGAGATACACTATTTTTTTCTTTTCTTTATGTTTACTTGTTTCAAATTATGTGCTGTAAAAACCACATAGTTGCTATGGAAGAAAAAAATTCCCTGTACTCTTCCACATTCTCAGTTGGGTAACCAATTAAGAACAGCAACAACACAGATATAAAAGAAAAACAATCAGTGTTCTGTATACATACTCATATCTCTTGGGAGATGGGCAAATCATAAAGAATTGGATTAATACTCTAGATTGTATACCATCTCCAACAAAGAACAATAGAATTTTAAAGAAGTGACAGTACAAAAGAAAATGATCATGAGTTGTAACTGGAATTTTTCCTGTGTCCCACCTGGCCCCGAGGTCCTACAGCCACTTATAAAATAATCACTCAGAGGCTTATATTATTTAGCAATTGTATGGCCTATGGCAGGCCTCTTGCTATCTAGCTCTTATAGTTTAACTCAACCCATGACTATTAATCTATGTATTGCCACGTGTTCCATGGCTTTACCTGCATCCCATTACATGTTGCTCCTAGGATGGCAGTCTGGCATCTCTCGCACCTCTGCCTGTCTTCTTCCTGTCTCTCTCTTGGATTTCCTGCCTGGCTATAACCTCACTTCCCATAGGCCAGAGCAGCTTCTTTATTAACCCAGCATAGCAACATATACTCACAGCATACAGAAAGGCCATCCCACAGCAATGAGTTTTTGAGGTTAGCCAATTGTGGAAGTGAAAATATATGGGAAACTAATAATAGATAAGGACTGGTTAATAAAACTTGTTATCCTTCTTTAAGCTGATAAGCATTTCTGTTGATTAACTTTCATCTTTCCTGTAGAGTGCCTGAGATACATCTTTGTAAATTTGTCTACTTTTTTATTGGATGTTTCAAAGGCAAAAAGTTTTGCTTGTACCAGCTTCTCAATTGCTGTCAGCTCCAAAGGTTCCATGTCAAAGTAGAAAAGTTTGGGTAACATATCTTGATATCTTTCAATCTATATTAATTTGTTTTGTATCTAATCTTTTCATTGGAATACTTAGTCTATGAAATGTTATTAATAGAGGTAAAATTTACTATTTTCTGTCTTCTTTATTCATCACTTTTTGCTTTTGTTCCTTTTATTATTATTTATATTATTCTCATTCCTTTCTTAGTTATGAACTAAATTTTCTACCTTTCCTTGACATTTTCCCCAGAAATTACAGCATTCAGTAGTCTATTTCAGTAAAATTTTATAGTAGTTTTAATAGATTTAAGCCTGCCTGCTGTACTGTTTTTGTTTTTATAACTACATAGCAATCCCACCAGCCATTTGTATTATGGTCATCATTTTAAACAGTCACTAATTAGTTCTATTTAGTGGCCACGTCTGGCATTTCTTAAGTTTTTCATTCCATCTTTCAGGTTTGTGCTTCTCTTGTGCTCATTTTTTATATCCTTTACCATTCATGGAAAGATAAATCTTTTGATGGCAAAAATGTCTTCATCTTATTTACTCTTTACTTTGAAAGATACTTTCTAGGTATAGATGTGCTTTTATTTTCTAAGAAAAGTTATTGTGTTCAAAAACATTTACAACAATCTCTTTGTTCATCTTAATTTTAAAAATCAAACAGTAACAGGAAAAAGTCAACTCCTTTTATTCCCCCACTCCACCAAACAGAATCATTCTTGAGCTGAGAGTTTGAAAAGAGATTATTGCCATAATAGAACATGTTTAGAAAATAAAAGAAAGTGCAAGTCCATTTTCCATAGGCTGTGATAATCTCACAGGTTTATGACTATGGATATGCAAAGAAAATGTCATACCAAATAATGCTCAAATGCTTCCAAACAAGAAAAAAGTTATCTGCCTAATAGCAAGGGAAATGGTGGCATTATGGGAAGTACAAAGTTATTAGTTCATTTAGAAATGACAACTAGAGGAAATTGGAGAGAACAGAACCAGGGCCTTGAAAAAAATTTGCTGGTCTCTGCTGGGCACCATCTGGAGACTAAATAATTGGCACCAATTCATAAAACTGCTTTATTGTCTCTAAATTCAGAATTCTGGACACATCTAATGATGAAATGGTTGGTTGTGAAGAGAACAGATGATCCAAAAGCATTTTGATTGTAAGGGGAAGGAACGAGAGCTTTAGGACCCTAACCAAAATGTTGAATTGAGATATTAAGGTGTCAAGCAAAGGGAGGAAATAAAATGAAACCATGAGGGTGTTGAACCTGGGACTGTGAATAAGAGGAGGGAAGAGTAATCAACAATTTTCCATGAATGAGAAGAACAGGAGTAAAAGATCCCAAAGAGCAGGGGACCTGGTGGTGTCCCTGAAATTAAGGTTCATGATGCATCGTGATCTACTGAAAGATGTGGAGACAGATGTTGGTGGAAGAAAATTAGATTTAATTGCAATTTGTGTTAGAAGTGGGGAGAAGAAAATCCTCTGTCTGTTTCCACCTTGCCTAGAGCAGTGTTATAATTGATGGGAAAATGAAATAAAGATAGGAAATAGGCACACACTATAGCAGAGGGCTCAAGTTACCAGAACGAGGAGGCAGATCTTTTGCCTATTGCCAGAGGCCAAAGCTTTTGGGATTTTCCTCTTCAGTCTCAGCATGGCATCCCCTAATCTCTGAGTAGCAATTACAGCAGGACACTTATATTTTTAATTTTAATATTTCATGTAAAGTAGTTCAAGTATAAGACACAGTATTTTTGTGGCTGTGGTTCAGAAAATGGAAAATGGTGGTGAAGATGGTGACATTAACATCAAGTTGTTTTAAGGTTTTTTTTTGTGTGTGTGTGGGAAAGGTCATCTACATGTTGAAATTGCCCAGCGGATGATGACTGACTTTATCGTCAGAGTAAAGAAAGAAGTCTGAAAGCCACATCTCCAGGTCCGTGGTTAGTGAATAAAGGTGGTCAAGATTACAGAGGAGGACATCCATAAAGACCAGGAAATGATAGCTTACCCAGTTCTGATGAAACATAGTGAAAGCATGGACTTCACTTTAGAATAGAAAAAATATTTAGGAGCCAGAAAATTACCAGCATCCCTCTCTAAGCCATCTTCCCGGAACCAGAAGAATAAAAAGCATCCCTCATGTGGGGTTGATGAAAAGAAGTATTTTTCAGAGAAAATCCAGCTTTCAAATAAATAAATGGGTGGGAAGGATTGTTCAGCGAAATGACTAAGGATAGGCAGCGGTGTGGGGAAAGCATGTGCTCTCTAGTTGTAAAAAGGGACAAAGCCAATTGTGAAAGAGAGAAAAGGACTTGAGAGGATAATTACATAATGTGTTTTTAAGCTAGAAGATAATTGACCAAAGGACCTTGAATTGGGTTCATAGCAAATCATGAGAAGGAAAGAACCATATTTGAATGTATTATCATCATGGTTACTATAATCATAAAGATATCGGACTTTTTGAACTAGGAGTCCCTGAATTTCTATGCATAACAAATTGCCTAGTTTGTGGTATATGAGATCTCCTGGGTAAACTGGGAGTGGGGCATATAGGAGAGAGGGTGGGGGATGGGAACATGAGGGATCAGGATGACCCAATTGGAGAAGGGATGGAGAGGGAGAGCAATGAAAGAGATATCTTGATAGAGGGAGCCATTATGGGGTTAGGGAGAAGCCTGGTGCCAGGGAAACACCCAGGAATCCACAAGAATGACCCCTTGCAATAGTGGAGAGGGTTCCTGAACTGGCCTTCTCCTGTAATCAGATTGGTGACTACCCTGATTGTCATCATAGAACCTTCATCCAGTAACTGATGGAAGCAGATGCAGAGATCCACAGCTAAGCACTGGGCCAAGCTCTGGGAATCAAGTTGAAGAGAGGGAGAAGGAATCTTATGAGTGGGGGGTGGGGGGTCAGGGGTGGGGGGGTGGATGGTGGGGGGGTGGGTAGGGGGCGGTCAAGATCATGATGAGGAAACCCACAGAGACAGCTGACCTGAGCTCATGGGAGTACACAGACTCTAGACTGACAGCTAGGAAGACTGCATGGGGCTGACCTAAGCTCTCTGCATGTGGATGACATTTATGTAGCTTGGTCTGTTTGTGACCCCTAGCAGTGGGACCAAAATCTGTACCTGGCACATGAGCTGGCTTTTTGGAGCCTATTCTCTATGGTGGGATGCCTTCTTCAGCCTTGGTATGAGGGGCAGGGGCTTAGTCGTGCCTCAACTTAGTATGCCATGCTTTTTTGACTCCCAAGGGAGGCCTTACCCTTTCTGAGATGAGGATGGAGGGGTAGAAAGGAGGTGGAGGAAGGGAACAATATGAGAGGAGGGAGGAGAAACTGTGGTTGTTATATAAAATAAATAAAAATTTAATACAAAATAAAATTTAAAAAAATCTGCCAGACATTCTGCAGGACATAAAAGAAATCAATCACTGAACTTTGCTAAGACTAGGTGGGCAGTTTGTCAAAACTCCTGCTTCATAAAAGAGTCTGCCAGATACTCTAGAACTGCAGGCCAAAGATGGATGCCCCAACATTGCAGAGGAACCTTGGGTGACTCTCCAGGCAGCCAGGTGTCTGTCTTTTCTCTATGTTTGGAAGTGGTGTATACTGTACTTCCTGTTTACTCAGGTAATATTATATCCTTCTGGGTCTTTGATGGAGTTGAAGACTAGGTAGTTATAGTTGCAGTTTTCCTTAGGTATGATAAAAGGTAAATTGTTTTGGACTCATGAAGATAGAATAAATAATGGAGTATTTTCTCCAAATATGTTAAATACAAATGGAATGGACATTATAAATGTAATTCTTACCTGATAATTGTTCTGATTGTTTATAGTTTTATTATGTTAGAGTTAAACATTTCCTTTTTATTTGAACGAAAGAGGAGAATTGTTGTGGAATATTCCTTTACACTGTGTGAAGATATGTCACTGTGATTGGTTTAATAAAAAGCCAAAGAGCCAATAGCTAGGCAGGATTTGGGGGGCAGAGAAAATCCTGGGAAGAAGAAGGGAGTGTTGCCAGCTGAACATGGAGGAAGCATGACATGTAGGAGATGAGGCAACCAGCCATGAGCTGTGGCAGCAAGTGAATTAATAGAAATGGGTTAATTTAAATTATAAGAGCTAATTAGAAACAAGGCTAAGCTATTGGCCAAGCATTCATAATTTTTTTAAAAAAAATGCCTAGTCTGTGGTATTCTATTACAGTATAACAGTGCAAAGAAAGACAACTTGGTCTGAGGTTTGAAGACAGAATAAAGTTGGGAAAATCAAGTTACTCTGTAAACTGTGATATTTATTTTTTTGTCTAAATTTGGTTCAACAGACATGCTACAGGAAGAGGTGGGAAGTGAGGCATTTCATTTCTCACCACTGTGTTCAGGATCTTAGACCACATTATCAAAATTAAGAAATGCGTGGAACACTGAATTCTTTATTTTTTTAAACCAGAAAATTATACCTAGTACATGACCAATGCAGGGTAAGGAACACTTCGTGAAGAATCTCATGAAAAGTAGACTGAACGGTAATGATCAACTGCTCTCACTGTAGCCCCAGCTTCGGAAGCTCTACTCTGTAGTATCTTCCTATGATGATTAATTTTCAACATGAGTTGTGGAGAGCACAGTCAGTCACAGCACACATCAAATCAGTGAAGAACAGAAATCTATAAAAGCAGAAGTTTCCTAACCTTTGAACAATCAGAAAAAAAAAAATCTCCAAAATACAGGCATGTAACATAATACAACGGCCATTTGATAGAAAAGAATAAGTGACAGTGGGAGCAAACTGTACATGTGCATCTGATGATAAATACAAGACCCACATCTGATAGCGACATTAAAATTTGGAAGCAGTCAGTCCCCGCAGACTCTGAATCATTATTGAACCTGCAGCAGCCATTAGATTTTTTATATTGTGTACATTACACCCATGACTATTCTATTTCCCCCTCCCTCCTTCCCTTCTTCCCTCCCTCCCTCTCTTCTCTTCTGTTCTCTTCTCTTCTTTCTTCCTTCCTTTCTTTTCTTTCTTTCTCTTTCTCTCTCTTTTTCTTTTTTGTTTGTTTTTCTTTTTTCTTTATAGCCCTTACCTGGCCTGAAATTCACCATGTAGACCAGGCTGCCTTGGAACTCATAGATCCCCCTCCCTCTGTGCCTCTGCCTCTCCCTCCCTGGTGCTCTTTTCCTGATTTCTTGATATAATTAAAATACATATTCATTATTTTAAATTAGGAAGACTATCTTTATACTGAGCAAGAAAACAATTTTAATCAAGTAAGCAATGGAATTTATGGCTGAACAGACCACCGTTGTTGCAACCACATGTGTACAAAATTTTTATGTCTGATACTTCATTTCAAAAGAACAGAAATATAAACTATCTTTTCTCTCATAAATAAGACCAAAGACTCTTATTTCTTGCTGGTGCTGACAGCATTTTGTTGCAGATTGTTTTGTACTTCAGAGGCCTTTCTTAGAACTTAAAGCAAATATATATAATATATAAAATGATTCACACGTATTATGCCTAAAGAATAATCAGATCATGAACAATAAAAATAATAGTTTGAAAAGAAGACTAAAATGAAGCATAACTTGTAAAGGCAATCATGAATTGTGACTTAGTTATTTTTTCAGTTACTAGAAATCCTATGATAATACAAAGAATTTGAAATAATTACTAGGAAAAACTACTGACATATGAAAATTACCATGTAAATATTCTAAATAGGCCCATGAAGAGACACTATGAAAAATAAAAATTACATTTCTTATTTAGAGGCTTTCCTTTTTCAGAACATAAAACTAAAGAGATAATGTAAAATGTAATGTGAGAGTCGCAAGTGGGTATTGAATGGGTACAAGTGGCTTAACATACGATGTGTGTGAGAGGGAACAGTGTAATTGCTTAAAGGATTCATTTCTTTTCTTCCTTACTCAATATCTGGGTTATTACACGTTTTTCTACTAATACGTTGATATATTCTCACACTTTCGGAGTGTGGTAGCTGTGGAACCTCACAACACAGACCAATGGGAAAGGGCAATTGCCACATTCTACCTCTGAACTGAGAGGTGAAAATGAGCCGTGTTTTTGAGAAAGAAGAAAGGAGACCTTGCAGATATCTCACCTACTATCATTGTTTCAGATTTCCAGACCATTTCCTTTATAAAGTGCAGGGCGAAGGGATTGACTTCACAGGGTAAGATTGCCCAACTTTGTCACACCAATTTACTTGTCCACCTAGCACAGACACAGTAGTCACACTGCACCTCGTCCTTTGCATGTTCCACCTCTACCTTCCGGCATTGAAGTGGGTAAAACAGGCAAGTTCTTCTCCAAAGACTTTCAGGTGGTGCACAGAGTCCATGCAGTGAAAGGGAAAAGCCAGAACAGACAGAGGAGCCAGTGTACCAGAGGAGAGAAAACACCAGTTGTGAGTCACAGTGGAGAAGAAGCAAAGGAATCCCTCAAAGACCAACAAGGGGCAGCAATGATACCTGAAGGTCATTCCCTAAGAAGGGTAGAAATCCAGTCTCACGAGGACAGTCCTTTAGTACAACAGGGGTGGATCCTGAAGGCTTTAGGCATGTTAAAGAAGACAAATTGTATCAAACGAAAAGACCATTGACCCTCCAGTCCAGAATGTAAACAGAACCTTGAAGTGCCCATAAGTTTTCTCAGTGAAACCAGGAGGAATTGTTGTTCAGAGTCTTGTCCTCAGTGGGCTGATGTGTGACTGTCTTCTGGTAATCCCTGACCCAGGAGGTCACATTTCTGGTCACATCTCACAGGTGAGCACAATGTCTCTAGATTGCAGCTTTGACTCTTTCAAGCAGTTCAGTCTCACCCATGTTCAAATACCATTAAAAAAATCTTTTTATTTTTTTTAACACTGTGGAAATTTTCAGTAAAATGGAAACAAATTGCTATAAGTAAACCATTTGTCACAGTCTGATTACTTTGCAGCCACTCTGGGAACACCAATTTGTCATGCTAGATCAAGATAACCACAGCCTGACTAGAGGAAATGGCTTTTTGCCTACTAGTTGTGATTTTTTTTTAAGTGTTCACCCAGAGAGGCGTGCTCCATGGAGTCTACACATTCCACCCAGCTGTGTGAACGAAAAGGAAAGCTAAGACATTCAGAACAAATTGCACCATCTACAAGCATTTGCAGGCAAAATAATTAGCTATGGTTAAATATAAAACTCAGGGTTGTAGAAAAAATATACATTCAGAGTACAATATTCATTGTGTATGTTGAAGTTATTCAAATGAACAAAAGTGAAAGGCCTGCCACTCAGTTGGACAAAAGAATAGAGAACAATCAAATAAATGCTTTAGTCACACTAATTTCTTAGAATCAAACAGGCACTTGAGGGACGCTTGATGATTTGCTAGTTATTCTGTCTGAACGAGACTACAGGTTTGTCCTGTCCTCTGCACGTACATGAAAGTGGAGCAGGTTGTTAAAATCAGAGTGTTTGATAACCTACATTTTTGAGATGGTTTACATTAGCTTCAAAGAGGTGAGAGTTGAGCAAGACTCCTCCCTTGCTTTTTAACAGTAGCACTGAACATTACACGCTCGGCCAGTGGGGCTGCCAGGGAGCTAGTACAGGCGGCACACATCGGAAAATCCTATCTAGCCAATGAATTTGGCAAATGCACTAAGCTTTGAGGTCTTCTTCTGTGTTTCTAAGCAATCAAAATAACAATGGTCATTTTTTTTTCTCTCTGTGGACACTCCTAATTCACCCATTGTGTCATTGTTGATCATGTTATTACATATATTACATACAGGCTTTGCTTCATTACTCTCATAGAGATGACACTCTTGGCTAAGAAAGTCAAGTGTTTTTGCAATGTGTCATTTGTTTTGTGATACTTCTTGGCATGGATTTCCAATTGGATAGCTTTACTAGTCCTACAACTGTGTGTAGAATTGACACTAATTTGAAAATATTTTACAGTGATAATTTGAAAGGAGTATCTATAATGCATCAGTATTTTCTCCATCACTTTGTATTCCATGCTTCAGAAGGTTTTGATTATATACCAGAACATGCCTTTTTGACATAGAACATGCTTTCAAATTGTTTGACATTTTGGTTTTGCACTACTCAGGTATCATATATTAAGAAAATATACCTTTAATTCCATCAAATATTAGTGATGAGTATTTTTGGAAATTATCAGAGGAGTTAAACTTGAAATCTAAAATGTTCTCCAACCCATAACACTTTATGTACTTTTAGAATTGGATCTTGGATCTTGGGGGCCATTGGAGTCCAGTAGTTGGGAAGCATTAATGGAAACGGGAGAATTTTTATAGATTATAGTCACTGTTATTATATTAGCTTCATAACACTTCTCTGCAGACTGATATAGCATAGAAAGCGATCTATTAGCTATCATTATATGGTTTAATTTCAATCTATCATTACTTAACATTTAGATATTAGTATATGTTTAACTCTATCATCTATTCACCAATTTACTGGCATTTTGACTACCAAAGACTTAACAAGCATAGTTAAAAGTCCATTTAAATGTTAGCAGCTGATTAAAGTTTACAGTAAGATTTCCCATTGAAATTGTTTTGAAGATTTGCTTTATCTCTTAATTTACTTACTTTTATGTGTATTGGAGTCTATGTGCATTTATGTCTGTGCTTTATGTGTATGCCTGGTGCCTGTGGAGGCCAGATCCCTTGCAACTGTAGTTACAGATGGTTCTAACTCATCAGGTAGGCGCTGGGAATCAAATCCAGGTCCCTGGGAAGAACAGCCATTGCTTTTAACCACTGAGACATTTCTCCAGTCTCAAGATTTATTTTTAATAATAGCTTATGTGTCTGTGTTCAGGTGCCTGGTGATGGGAGAATAAGGCACTGAATTCCCTAGAGGTGGAGTTACAGGCAGTTGTGAGCTGCCCACTCTGAGTCCTAGTAATTCTGGAAAAGCAGTAATTGCTCTTAATCACTAGGCCATCTCTCTCACTCATCAACTGAAGTTTTAATGGGTGACTAAATCATACGTGACTATTGCTTTAAAACCAACCCAAAACACAGAAGTAATATAAACATTGGCTTGATTTCTATCTTACTAGAAACACTGTAGTTACACAAGAAAAACAAAATACTCCCTTTTGTCTTTTATCATGCTAAATTTAGGATGAATTTCCCAGGCTTTTTGACAATTTGTCTTGGAGTTCTTAGTAACATTTAAGGTTCAAGAAGTTTGCTACAGCTCGGACCATACGAAACTTTTCTGTTTTTGAGCAATGCACAAAGTTTGCAAAAATGATGAAATAGTCTAAAATAGCATTTGACTTGCAGTTTTCTACCTCTGGGTTCTTTTTTTTTTTTTTTTTTTTTTTTCGTGCCATATTGATCAGTGTACTTGCTGCGTTAGCAACAAAACTCCGGGCTCGTTATTCAGCATTATTTACATGGAGCCGATGGAGCTCATCTTACTTGTTTTCTTGTTTTCTCTTCCCCTTCTCACTGAAATCCACTAGACCACTTTTAAATTAGTAAGGACTTTGGGTGGGGCACTGGGTGATCTCCTTCTGCATTTTGTGATCCTCAGCGCTGTCGCTTGAATTGTAGGTGGATGGACAGTGGGATAAAACGTTTAGTGTGATTCTGTCACTCTGCTTGTTGAAAGCTGAACTTTCAGAACAGAATTGTAAGATTTTTTTTTTCCCTCAGTTGCAGGTTTCCACCCCATGTGTCGCACTCCTGATGACAATTTGGTGGCTTTCTGCCTGTGAATGCACTTGGTTCAAGATAAAAAATCTTCACTTTTCTTCTGGAATCTGATTGCCGAGCATGCAAAAATTATTACTGATAAGCCTTTTCAAAACTTCCCTATAAAATGCTGTTCTGTAAGTTCCTTTGGTTAACTTAATATTAATGCAACCCTATGCTTCCGCCAAAACTTAAATCACAGCAACTTAAGAATATGTCTCAGCCAGAGTTATCTGTTGCCAATCTCTTTGCACTGAGTATTTTAGACTAAATAAGATAAACACAGACTATCTATCTCCAAGATAAATTGCTTTTCCAATTGAAAACTTGATGAGACATATTCATTTCTGGTCTTTGACTGAAATGATCACATTTTAATAACTTGGAGTTGGTCTGCAAACCTGATTTTGAAAATGACAGATCTGTATCTCAATGCCTCTTACATTCTCTCATCTCATCATTGGACCATTTCCTGTAGTGGGTAGCCATTCCAGCTTTGATCTGGAAGTTCCAACCCCCATTGAGGCTTCAGTAACTGTCACGCCTACAAGGTGGAGCCAAGAGAGGACCCTGAAGACCCGAGATCTAGATGTGCCGCCTCTATTCGTTCCTGGACCCTGGATGCTGGAGGTAGACCGAGCAGAATTCTCCAGAGAACACCACCGGACTGCGATATGTCTTTCCCAGACCCTGCAAACCTACTTATCCCTTCACTTGTAAGTTACGCCACTAAATAAACCTCCCTTTTAACTACGTGGAGTGGCCTTAATAATTGCACCAATAATTTCCTTCTGTTCTCACCGTGCCTTCTTCATGCTTGTTGGCTGTGCTATAGGAGAGCTCACTTCAATGGATCAGAGGTCTTTAGCTTCCTAATGGCATCTTCCTTGATGCCTGGAGCTCTTGGGGCACCTTCCTCAGAGCTTAGGCATACACAACTGGGGTGCAAGGCAGACCTCAACACCCTTCTTTCATGGGGAATGTTCATCTATTTCAGGGCAGTGATATAATACACATTCCTAGGAGGAGGCAACATTGATGCCTGCTCAATTTCATAACATACATGTTGAAAATGCCTTTCCTTTTCCACTCTCCCAGGCCACCCTTTGTAAGGAAATCACCAGAATGAAAGCTACTGTTTCCTACTCTTCTACTGGGGTGAACCCAAACTAATGCAGCTTCCTAATTTCATTTTAGAAAAGAAAATACAAGTCTTAAATTTGATAGGAGATCACGTTCCTTCTTGCTACTAAAATATTTTAAAAAGGCTATATAATAAACACAGACAAATTACAGTTGGAATATTCTAGGGTATATCAGTTATACTGAGCTGAAGATCGAAGGTTTATTTTCAAAAAATATTAATGAATGTTGGAATTCCTAAGTTACCAAACTTAAAATAAAATGGTCACCCAGTCTGAAAATAATGCTCCTTGTTTTAGAGAATCTTATATGTTCTCCAGGGTCCTGTGGACCAGGAGGCATTAAATTAGTGCATGAACCAACGTGGTGCAAATAAAACCTGAGTCTCCAGAGTCTCAGAAAATCAAACATTGTATATGCAGAACATAAATATAGACATAAATAAATATATCTATATATTTAAGTGTGTGCATGTGTATGAACGTGTGTGTGTGTGTGTGTGTGTGTGTGTGTATGTGTGTGTGTGAATGCTCATGAGAAGGGATGGGATTTCAAGGGAGGGGAAAGGGGACAGAATATGGAAGGAGAAGAGGGCCCGGTTTGGGAAGAAGAAATAGACAGGTAAGAGGGAAGAGGGAGGGAATGCAGGCTGTGTGGGAAGACTTAGAACAAAGTACCATGGCACATATGCATAAAACGCCAAAATAAAACCCACTACATATAGGTCAACTTAAAAAGTTGATTCAGAGAAGGACAGAGGCTGGGGAGATGTTTATCCAGTCTAGCACCTGTCTCATAAGTCCAAGGATCTGAATTCAATTTCCAAAATTCATTAAACACACACACACACACACACACACACACAAACACACACACGCACACACACACACACACACACCCTCCTACACGTGTGTTTACAACTGAATAAAATAATGGCAATTAAAGTATAGCCTTTCCCTAGTGGATGAAGGGGCTCCTTAGCCTCCTTCAGGCATCATTCACATTGAGGAGTATTCCAAAGCAACTCCTGGGGCTGCATCCCTGACCTAAGTTAGTACAACTGTCAGTCATGGCCATATGCTGTTTCCTGCTGTCAATCATAGCATAGGCTGTTTCCTCCTCATTAGGGTAACTTCAGTCTCTTGCAGTATTCCTGTCCCTGAAGTTTTTGTTGCTACGTTCAGTCTCTCCTGGAACAAGGCCTGGAAACTGACTCTTCCACCTCCAGATCTCTAGCACTCAGATGTCCTGAAATGCTTGCTGTCTCAGGGCTTTGCACTCTGAACCATGAAGACAGACCAGTTCAGGACTGAGCAGATACTCCTAGGCTGCTACTGACTTGGGGGTTCTTTCCAAATGGCTCCTCCAATATGTTTCTTTTTCAAATCTAGTGAGGTCATTGTATAGGCACTCGGGTCTTATTTCCTCAAAGGAGTTAAGTTTTCTCATCCATCCAGGCCCTATGACTGTTTCCTGTTTGTCCTGTGGGTCTGCAAAGCCAATGGAGTTCCCCTGGAATAACAAATGAAAAAGCAGGGCAGGTATTTTTTTTTCTGTGTTTCAATCCTTCTTTCTCCACACGTTACCATCAAACCAACCAAATACTTTCCCCTCTGAAATGCCCATGCCTTCATGTAGTTGCTAAATTTAGGATATAAAGACACTGCACAGCCCCATACACTTCCCTTACTTTGTCCGTAGCTGCACTATTTATCAATGATTAAACTAGTTCATTCATTCTAATTGCTTCACAGTACTTCATTGTACCTGCTGTGCAAACATCTATATGTGCTAAGATGGATAAATCCTGCAAATTTAAAATCAAATGAAAAAGAAAACATAAAATGATACTCACAGAGAGAAGCAATTTATGCAAAAACACACACATAACAGCAGGAACACAACCCTATGGCTTGGATACAGTACACAGTCAAAATGTAAAATAAAAGCAGGCATAGGATCTGGATATGGTGATCTGTGCCTATAATGTCAGCACTCAGGAGGCAAAAGCAAAGGACTCACAAGTCCTAGGTCAACCTTCGCTATGAAGTAAGTATAGGCTATCCTGGGCTATGAGCTAAAAAAAAAAAACCAAAAAACAAAAAACAATGTAAGTAATTTTATTAGCCCTTCATAGAAAGGGCCCATAGAAGAATTGGGCAACATAACACGGAGAGGTAAATACAATATTTTAAAAAGAGAGGGAGGGCAGAATGAAGGGGAAAAAAAGGATGAAGGAAGCAAGGCATGAAGGGACAAAGTGAGGGAGTAAAGAAGAAAAGAAGGGCAAAAAAGAAATAAACATTGAAACAAATAGGGTTAAATATTTTTAAATTTAGGTGAGTAGTACATGTATGGTACATAGTTTCTGACTAATTTTAGAGTATATATATGAAGTATTATTTCATATTCTATAAGAATCAAATGACAAAAATATTATAAACTTGTCAACATTTAAAACAAATTCTGGTACTTTGCTGAGGGATGTCATTTTGTATGCTGTGATATGTGTGTTGCTCTGATTGGTTGATAAATAAAACGCTGACTGGCCAGTAGCCTAGCAGGAAGTATAGTCAGGGTGAGAGACGAGGAGAATTCTGGGAAGAGGAAGGACAGAGTCAAGAGTTACCAGCTAGACACAGACGAAGCAAGATGGCAAGGCAGAACTGAAAAAAGGTACCAAGCCATGTGGCTAAACATAGATAAGAATTATGGGTTAATTTAAGTGTA
The DNA here is from genome assembly GCF_949786415.1 of Peromyscus eremicus. Lineage (NCBI taxonomy): Eukaryota > Metazoa > Chordata > Mammalia > Rodentia > Cricetidae > Peromyscus > Peromyscus eremicus. The sequence continues at coordinate 43,380,036 of NC_081429.1, forward strand.
GGAGCTAGTCAGTAATAAGTCTGAGCTAATGGCCGAGCAGTTATAATTAATATAAGCTTCTGAGTGATCGTTTTATATACAGGCCATGGGACCGCAGGTGCCTGGCAGGGCTGGAGAAACTTTCCAGCTATAGTACCTGCTTAGAATTGTACTTTGCATGGATGGCTATTTAGAAACATATACTTTAAAATATATATTTCCTGTCCTGTTTGAATTCTTTTCTGGTGTACTTTTTAAAATTTTGTTTTATATGTATGGGAGTTATATTTACATGTTAAGTCTGCTGCCTACAGAGCCTGAAACTAGAGTTTCAGATAGTTGTGAGCTGTGGGTGCTGGGAATTGAACCTGGGTCCTCTGGAAGAGTAGCCAGGGCTCTTAACTACTGAGTCATTGTCTCAGGCCCCTCTTCACTTCTTTGTGCTTTGGCAGAATGAAGAACCAACTGCTTTGTTTTGTTTCTTAGTTTTACAGTCTTTCATTATAAGAGACCATTATAATTCAGGTTTTTTTTTTTTTTTTCAACTCTCACCTAAATAATGAACTAACATCCTCTGAAGTCAATAGGAGAGAGTTTGCTATGCTCCCCCATGCCAGTGTTTGACAATGACTTAGACATTTGGGGGTATGGTAACTGGCAGCCAGTAAGTAGAGGTCATAGATGCTTTGAAAAAAAATCTACAGTTCTTAGCTCCCATAATGAAGAGTTACCTGGTCTAAAATATCAGTGGTAGTGAGGTATAGAAAGTCCTAACTTAAGCTCTCATGCTTTCCAAATGTACAAGCATCTAATTTGAGCTTGGTACAGTACATTGTTTGGAACAATAGTCCCTCGAATGCATTCAAGTCAAAAGTCGTATGTTAGGGTTAAGAAAGCTTGCTGTGTACTTATGTGATTCTATCTAATATACTAAAAAGGACTTTAACTTTTTTCTCACAACAATGCTATGGGATTTCAAACCAAATAAATTAATATATATATAGTATGTATGTATGTATGTATGTATATGTTGTATCTTTCTTACATGAAATAATCTTTAGAACTTAAGTGTCATATAGTTTCACAGATAACTGAAATATGGTTTTCCTGGCACTAACATTACTTGTTTTGATGGTAATTTTTGATTTTCAAGTTAACTGAATTGTTATATATCTGGTAGATTAGTAAAGAACAACCTGGGTGACTCTTGAAAGCTCCTTCAGAAACAATAATATCGTGATGGCTCTTATCTGGTGAATGGCTCACTTCATTAATGAATTTAAATTCTGGAAAGACTATTGGAAAATGCTGGAACTGTAGAAGTTGGAGCTTTCTTGGAAGAAGAGAGTCCCTTGGCCTATGTTATGGTGGTCCCTCCCTTTTGCTGCTCTGGTCTTTCTGAGTTTGACAGCATGACTGTACTACATCTTGACCCCGGGATGAACTGTAACCATGAGGGGATGGATTCTCAACGGTTAAATGATGACTAGAAATGGAACCTGAGAAGTGTAACAACCCTACAAACAGAAGAAAGTAGACAGTTCCCAGAGTTTCTGTTTTATTGCAAGTGAGTGGCCTGCTGCTTCATTTCTCAATGGCATAGATGGGCTTATGAGCAAAGTTTTACTCTGAGATTCTACTCTTAACATCTAGTAGGTGAGTGCAATCCTTCCCATCTGTTCTAGATCTATAAAATAGTATCTCCCAGAACCTGAAATTAAGCAACTAAGTTTTGTACTTTTTTATGTGGTTTTATAAGATGCCTATATTTTTGCAGTTTAGCCTATGTTAGTTTATATAAACTTTACTCAAAATATTTCAAAGGATATATGATACATTTTAGTTCATACTCAGAGATTATGCCAACAAATAGGTCAATGATTAAGGTTCTATTAATATTATCTTGAGAATATCAACATCCATTCCATAATGTACTTAATTAAGCTCTTATCTAAAGGCAGTGAAAGACTAACAATTGTCTCAGTTTTTAAGACAAGTAAATAAATATGCCAAATTACATTAAAGTATGGGATCTGCTTTTCCTTTGGACTTCATTTGTTAATGCACAATGTTTTTGCCAGCCTGCTTATTGGTTCACATTCTTAGAGATTATATGACTATGGCATTCACTTTTATTGCTGGTTGCAGGTACATATTATAAGACAAAGCTTGTGAAAATAAAGGAATGTAGTAGATATTTTCAGCAAAATTAGAATGACATTTGTAACAATATATGTTAAAAGTCTTGGACAGAGCCAGGCGGTGGTGGTGCACACCTTTAATCCCAGCACTCGGGAGGCAGAGCCAGGCGGATCTCTGTGAGTTTGAGGCCAGCCTGGGCTACAGAGGGAGTTCCAGAAAAGGCGCAAAGCTACACAGAGAAACCCTGTCTCAAAAAACAAACAAACAAACAAACAAACAAACAAAATATTGGACAGAAAAAGAATGCATAGTTGCAGTGTGACCAATACTTTTCTTATTCCTAACTTTTAGTTATGACAGAGAGCTATCATCCACTATGATTGCTTAAGGACTCACATTTAAATGGGAGTGTGGCAAATATATAGATATATATATTTATATCTATAATATATATCTGATAGCCAGCAAATAGGGAAAAAGAAAGAAGCAAACTATGAAAGGCACATCTGTAGCTGTAGGAGTTTTGACATTAATTTGTTAAAAAAGAGAAACAAACCCTAGGAAATGAAATCACCCTATGTCTCATGGAGAACTGCCTGTCTAAAGATCCTTTCTATTTCAAAATGGGCTCCAGTATTATGCCAGCGATGCCTATTTGAATCTAACCATCTGAATTCTCTTACCTTATACATTTGGATTTCCTATGAAAGCCCTTTATGTTTGCAGATTAAGGAAAACATCATTTGCTGCAGATCATTATCAGCTAAACACTCTCAGAATTTACAACCCAGTCTTGTCCGTTTATTCCAACATCTTTTCTCCTTCACAGTTGGTTGAAGTTATTGAAATTCATTTTAATAACCCAGAGGAGAACAATATTAATATTAATTTTCATTCTGAGTATTGTATAAAAAGATATTTTCCACGTTATTAAAAGAGAAACAACTGTTTAGCATATCTAAATGAATAATATGCAATTTATAACTGAGTACAATAGTAATCATGAAGAGCTACAAAACGGTATTATTCTCTTAAGACCTCTATCAAACCATCCATAGAAAGAAAATATGAAATGTAAGCAAAGTGTTCAGACAGCCATGCATAGATGCGCATTGTAAATACCTCTATTCAGCGTATTAAGGATCCAGTATTGTCTATCTGTAATTCTGTGGTTGTTTCAGCACAGACCATTGTCTTTAAGCTATAACACACACCACTTTTAAGAGTTAAAGGAAATGGAGAGCATGAAAAAGCTGTGAAAGCAAGCAGGCTAATTTGTGGTAATACCGAACTGAATAAAGACTGATTTCATCAAAGGCAGATGGAAAGATATTTCTGGTTTTTCAAATGTTAATGAATAAATAGCATTTAATTTCATAAATTTTCAAAGTTATTTTGAAGATAATTATTTCATAAAATTTTCTCATTTCCACTGTATGCAAGCAGCTGCACTGAACACAAGAGAAGCTGTGTGTGTGTGATTCGGGGCGGGAGGTCATAACTCATCATCATAATTCAGAGGAGATGTCTACACGCTGTGAAAGTTATCTAGGAAGAAGCCTCAATGAAGAAAGCATTCTTTTTCTGTCCTTGTTCAAAAAGACAGGCAAACGTGGCCCATTTTCACAAAGAAATCTGTCATCCTGAAACAGCAGTCCTAACTTTTGCCTTTTTCTAAAGCCCATTCTGAATGACCAGACCCTACTGCCACATTTCAGGATGTTTTTCTGTGATACTGTGATAGCCATTGTTGGTTGTCAACTTGACTCTCTGGAATGAACTACAATCCCAAAATGGAGGGTACACCTCTGATCCAGATCTTGAAGCAGGAAGACAAGGTGCCTTTGATCTGGATCTTGAGGCTGGAAGAAACAGGCTTTTGTTTCTGATTTCTGAGGTGGGAAGGCACGCCTTTAATCTGGGCCACACCTTATGCTAGAAGCCTATGTAAAGACAATGGAAAAAGGAGGAGTTTGTTCCTCTCTGCCTGCCCTCACTTTGCTAGCACATACATAGGAGCCTACTTCTTCAGGATTCCAGCATATACAGAAGACCTGCTGAAACACCCAACCTCATGGGACTGAGCAACTACTACATTCTTGGACTTGCTTTTCACAGCTAGCAATTGTTGGATTAGTTGGACTACAGCCTGTAAGTTATTTCAATAAATTCTCTTTAGACATACATATGTATATACAGAGAGAGCGAGAGCGAGAGATTCATTCCACAAATTCTGTGACTCTAGAGAACCTTGACTAATTCAGATAGTTTTAATGAGAATGGCCCCCATAGGCTCATATATTTGAATATTTGGTTCCCACTTGGTGGATAGTTTAGGAAGAATTAGAAGGTGTGGTCTTATTGGAGGAAATGTGTCCTTGTTGAAGGAAGTGTGGCTTTATCAGAGGAGGCATGTCACTGAAGGTGGGCCTTGAGGTTTCAGAAGCTCACACCAGTCCCAGTCTCACATTCTCTGCCTGCTGCTGGTGGATAAGATGTAAGTTCTTAGTTACTGCTTCCATGCCCAGGGCCTTGCCTGCCTGTCCACTGCCATGCCTCCCACCACGGGCTGTGCCATGATGGTCATGATCTCACCCTCTGACACTGTAAGCAAGTTCCCAGTTAGATTCTTTATAAATTGCCTTCGTCATGGTGTCTCTTCACAGCAAGCGAACAGTGATGAAGACATATTCTCACATTCCATGCTGGTTCCTAGGTTTAGGAGCAACCTGGGTAAAATGCTACCAAAGTCTTAAAAACATTTGATAACTCAGTTTTATAAGATGGAGTTGCAAGAACCAGACACATTCGTTTTTTGTTTTTTTTTTTTTGTTTTGTTTTGTTTTGTTTTGTTTTGTTTTGTTTTGTTTTTTGAGACAGGGTTTCTCTGTGTCGCCTTGCGCCTTTCCTGGAACTCCCTTGGTAGCCCAGGCTGGCCTTGAACTCACAGAGATCCGCCTGCCTCTGCCTCCCGAGTGCTGGGATTAAAGGCGTGTGCCACCACCGCCCGGCACATTCGTTTTTCAATATACTACATTTAACCTTAGCTAATGAATAAGAGAGATTCTATATCCCTCCATCATCTTTTCCTTTATTTGCTCTAGGATTTTCCCCTTGGTCCCATACCATTTTTATTTTCCTATATTCATGTAAAATACTTTCATTTTGTGTTCTGTTTATGTTGAGTGATTAGATATTTATACAATCACAAAAAACAGAGCTAGAGTTGACATTTAAAAGTCAATCATATGTGACACCAAAGTTCAAATAGATTGAATAATTTGTTTAATAGCACATGGCTAATTTTTAAGTAGGATTCAAGGCTGTGTGAATAGGAGAAAGCTGAGGAGATACTTAAAATATGCATCTTGTGAATTTATTTCCATATCTAGTGAATCAGAATGTCTGGGTTAGAGCCGAGAAGCCTGTATTATTAGCAAGATGATACATGAGGCTTATGAATATTAAAGATTGTAAACAATTGTGGTATGACGTAGAGGTTGTTATAATTTCTATGGTGTTTCACTGAATTTTTCTTTAAGGACTTCGAAAAGACTCTCTATACTAGCTTTTTTTTACTTAGTCTAGTTCAGTGTTTCTCTACTTTCTAATGCTATGACCCTGTAATGCAGTTCCTCATGTTGGCATGACCCCCAGCCATAAAATTATTTTCATTGCTACTTCATAACTATAATTTTGCTGTTGTTGTGAATCATAATCTAAATACCTGATATGATGGATGGTCTTAGGCAACCTCTGTGAAAGGGTTGTTCAACCCCTGAGGGGGTCAAGACCCACAGGTTGAGAACCACTAGTCTAGTTAGATACACAACTCTACCACTATTTAAAATGATGTAATTTCAAGGAACAAGCACTTCTATGAAGAAAGAGAGTGGCAAACATTGTATTTGGAGGACATAATAAATAATAATAATAATAATAATAATGGGAGGGGACTCTAGAAGTATATAGAAAAGAAATGATTAGGATTTTTATTAGTGGTCTGGACTTTATGTAAATAAGAGAAAGGATGTTATAATCACAGAGGTGATAGAGTGGTTTATGTGAGACTCTAACTACCCCTCTCCATATTTGTTTTTAAGGGGACTCTTTGACAGTAAAACTCAGGCCAGTTTCACATTCCCAGAGCTGATGGTGGTCCAACCCCCCCTCCCTTTCTGGGAAAATTCCAAAGCACAAAGTCAAAATGACTGACCATCTAGTGATGATTGATAAATCATGAGATGTCCTGACTCAAGGACAGCATGACCTGGTTCATAGGGTAGACTACATAACTTCAGACAAAACAAAGCAAGACAAATAAGGATGAAAAAAAGAACAGAGACCTCCAAAATTAAAAATAAACCAATCCAAGTTGCCCCCGTGCCAATCCCCAACTGCCCTGAAGGGCCTGTGGTTTTTGCCTTTAAAAAGCTAGCCTCACAAAGAAAGAGGAACTCTTCCCTGTCTTGCTGCAGCAAGTGCTTATGGAGGAGTTCCCTGACCGGCTTGTACTGTGTGCCTACAATAAACCTTGCTGTTGCATTCTGGATATCCTTGGTCTTTGGTGGTCTCTCTGGGGATGATTTGGGCATAACAGTTTACAGTGTTGTCTATAAGGAACCTTGACTAACAATCAAGGGATGAAGGGACAAACTGGATCAGAACCCAAAGAACAGTTTAGAATGACGAACTCAGATCTGTTGAGTTTACTAGAAAGGACGGTGGATGAATGCTGTACTGGAAGATGGTAGGAATGTTTGTTGGGAGGTGGAATTTATGGAGGTCCTTAGCTCATTGGGGTATAACCCTATGGGGATTGTGGATGCTCAGCCCTTGCCTTCCCTTTTGTTGCTTCCTGGCCCTTAAGCAACAGTTTCTCACCATGCACTCCTTACCATTGCTATACAGCACTGCAGTACAGATAGCAAAGTCATTTGTGTCCTGGCCATAGACTAGAACTTCTAAAACCATGAGCTACAATCAACCTCTTTCACTTTATACATTTATTTTATCTACCATTTTTTTTAAATAGTTGACTAACATAGCTGTCCCGTACAGGCTCTATGGTAGAGCTGTGTGCTTCTAAGATGCTGGAAGATTCAGATGTATTTTAAAAATGAATCCACATCCAATTATTTACAGGCATTTAAAAAGTACATCATAAAATGGCAGCTACAACTTGAAATAAGATTTGTGTAATCTGAGCGGTAGGTAGCTCTAGCAAATGGTGGAGTCACACCGAGATGATACAATCAAATCTGTAATAAAGAAGAAGAGTCACCATGGAACCTGAAGCCCAGCTGATGACTCTCATCCTCCAGGAATAGCTAGGCATCAATTAAATGAATGTTGAACTTTTATAGGGTTTCTTTCACCCTTTGAAATATCTTGATGCCTTAGCAAAATGGTAGATTTTTCCCTCCTCCTGTTCTTCCTCCTCCTCCTCTTCTTTTTTTCCATCTACATATTCTGCTTACACAGTGCTTTTAAAGGCAACTTGTCATTCAGCTGCTCTTCTCTGAGGAAGCTCGTGGTGTAATAAGCGAGAATAATTAATAGAGGAATTAGTCTCCTAGAAATCAAGGTAAGTCTTTTGCAAATAACTCTCAGAAGACTTAGAAGAAATAACCCATTCCAGCATTCACTTTTTTAAAGCATGTACTTTTTTTATCAACAAAAAATTTGAAGTAATTATCTTGGTTTGATTTCTCAGTAAAATATAGAGGCTTTCTGGGAAGAAACAGTGCTGGAATTGTGTTTTTTTTTTTCCATTTGCAAGAATGATATTAGAGTTCAATGAACAAATTTCCACTTAAGATGGAATTAAATGAAAAGTATTCCTGCAGTCATCACAAAGCAAACACTAATAATTTTAGGGCTCAATTTCCTTAAAATATGAAATAATTTTAGGTTGGTGTACAAAAGTTTCCCTGTAATGACTTCACTTGCAATTTCACCATGGGGAAGCATTCATCAGCACCAACTGGCTTCTCAACAATGAATTGCACCAGAAAAACAGACAAGCCGCAACACAGGAGGAAGGGCATTTTAATGATGGGGAAGGGTAACAATGTACAGTCTATGCCACCTTTTTCTATTATACACTCAAGTTTCTTAGGAGACAGTTCATGTGGGTATTGGAAAGTGTAATACAATGGCATATACCATGTTACTACACCCCCTCATACAATCTGAGCCTTTTAATCTTAATCATTTGTGTAAAATGAACTATGGATATTTTTTAAATAGCACCTATTTCCTGAATATACATTACTTGCTTTGCAACTGAACCTATTTATTTTGTACTTGTCTTTTATGGAATAGTCAACACTGTTAAAATGTTCGTGGGGGGTTTTAAATACTAAGATTGCTTGAATGCAACTCAGGTTCATGGAGATCAACATTTCAAATAAGGTTCTCAAGTCTTCCCCAGATAGAATGTTTGTTCTTCATGGGCTTCTGAGGAGAGACTGACGGTTGCCTGTGTGGCAGGACATGCGCAGGCCATATGACTCCTGCTTTTCTCTGTAAGTTTAACAGGTTAATTCAGAAGAATTATCTCTCCCATACTTATTCCTCCTGCTCAAGGACACTTCCTCCTTCTTTTTCCATTTCCATTGGAAACAAACTGTCCCAAATCCTGGAACTGTAAAAGGACTTAAATTATCTTAGTAGAAGTTGATCTATTAGTTTTGTCCTTATCTTGCCTGGAAATGTATCTCTGCCCACTCAGATGAAGCACCTGTATTATGAGTTCACATTTTCTACTGAGACACAGTATGGCAGCATTCATATCAGCCATTATATTCATTAGATTAAAAAGATAAGAGGACTGTGATCCTTTAAGAGGAAGACAGAAAAAAAAAATCAGTGTAGGCAAGGACACAAATTTTTTGAAAAGAAGAAGGGTACAAAGGTTATAGAATATCATTTTAAGGTGTGTTACTTTTGTTTATGTTGCATTTTCTTAACTCTGTGAAGCTATGTTACTGTGCCTGTCTAAGACACCTGATAGTCTAAAAAACGAGCTGAACAGCCAATAGGCAGGAGAGAGAAATAAGTGGGACTGGCAGGCAGGGAGGATAAATAGAAGGAGAAGTCTAGGAGAAGAGATCTAGGAACAACAGAGAAAGAAAGAGGACTTCAGGGGATATCCACCCAGCCACCCAGTCACCCAGCCACCCAGCTAAACAGCCAGACACAGAGTAAGAAGGAAAGAAAAGATATACAGGAATAGAGAAAGATAAAAGCCCCGAGACCAAAGATAGACATGATAATTTAAAGTAAAGAAAAGCTGGCTAGAAACAAGCCAAGCTAAGGCTGGGCATTTACAAGTAAGAATAAGCCTCCATGTGTGATTTATTTGGGAGTTGGGTAGTGGGGCCCCCAAAAGAGTAAAATTGCAAAATTTAACAACAACATACAAGAGAGTAGATAGAGTTGTAGGTGCTTGAAGAAGAACAGGAAGGAAGCTCTGTGGTATTGTGTTCCCCCAAATATTGGGCATGCTAATAAACTTATCTGGGGTCAGAGACAGAGCAGCCACAATATTAAACATAAAGGATAGGCAGTGGTAGGACCCGCCTTTAATCCTAGCATTCCAGAGGCAGAAATCCATGTGTTCAAGGATACAGACAGGCATGGTGACTCATCACGCCTTTAATCCTAGAAAGCAAGCCTTTAATCCCAGGGAGTGGTGAGGACCAGAAACTAGAAGCATTTGGCTGGTTAGGCATTTGGCTGGTTAAGCTTTCAGGCTTTGGAGCAGCAGTTCAGCTGAGAGTCATTGGGGTGAGGACACAGAAGCTTTCAGTCTGAGGAAACAAGACCAGCTGAGAAGTTGGCCAGGTGAGGTTAGCTGTGACTTGTTCTGTCTCTCTGATCTACCAGCATTGACCCCAATAACTGGCCTCGGGTTTGATTTTATTAATAAGAACTTTTAAGATTCATGCTACAAAGCTTAATATTTCTGAAAATTGTAAAATCTTACTCTAGTAAGAATGGTTGTAGTGAGCGCTAAATATCTGTTCATTCAGAAAGTCATGGGAGACAAGGAAGGTTTAGCTCTAGGCCCTTGAGCTGGAATGAATGCTAGATGAGACAAATAAGTGTGTGTGTATACTATATGCATATATATATATATATATATATATATATATATATATATACACACACGCACACATATATATTGTTTTGTTGAAAATAGATTTTTTTCATACAATATGTTCTGATTATAATTAACTCTCCTCTGACTCCTCCTAAGTTCTCCTTACCTCCTCTCTCATCCAGATCCCCATCCTTTCTGTTTCTTTAGAAAACAAACAGGTATCTAGGGAATAATAAAATGATATTAAATGATATTCAAATAAAATAAGATAAAACAAAACATACAAATTTTGAGATGTGACAAAACAACAAACAGAAAAAAAAAGAACCCAAGAAATACATATAGACACAGAGACACACATATTCACACACAGGAATCCATAAAAACACAAAGCTGGAAGCCTCAATACCTATGCAAAGAACCTGTAGATTATTTATATATATAAATGTCCCTACACAACATAGAGAGACAAAGAACATTCAAAGAGTCTGTTGAGTTCATTTTATGCTGGCAGAAGGATGGATCCTATTATTATATCCATTCTCTTAGTCTGGGCCTTTTTATCAAGGAATTGAGACCATTGATGTTGAGAGTTATCAGTGAGCAGTGTTTGATTCCTGTTATTTTCTGCTGTTGTTGTTGTGGTGGTGGTGGCGGTGGCGTTGGTGGTGGTGGTGGTGGAGTCGGTGGTGGTTGTGGTGGTGGTGGTGGCAGTGGCGGCAGCGGTGATGGTGGTGTGATTGTGTGTGTCCTATTTTGATTATTTATTCCTTGTGTTTTCTTCAATGCAGCTAACCTCTTTAGGTTGAAGTTTTTCTTCTAGTGCTTTCTATAGGGCTGGAATTGTCAACAGATATTGCTTAAGTAATGTATTAGCTATGAAAGGCTTGATTTTCTTCTGCTGTGACTGAAAGTTTCGCTGGGTATAGTAGTCTGGAACAGCATCTGTGGTTTCTAAGAATTTGTAGAGCACCTTCCCAGGCTCTTCTGGATTTTAGATTCTCCATTGGAAAGTCAGGTGTTATTCTAATAGGTATGACTTAATATGTCATTTGGTCATTTTCCTTTGCAGATTTTAATATTCTTTCTTTGTTCTGTAGGTTTAGTGTTTTGATTTTTATGTGCTTAGGAGACTTTCTTTTCTGGTCCTGTCTATTTGGTGCTCTATATGCTTCTTGTATCTTGATAGGCATCTCCTTCTTTGGGTTACAGAAATTTCCTTCTTTTGTTCCTGTTGAAAATATTTTCTGTCCTTTGATCTGGGTTTCTTCTTGCTCTATTTATTTTATTCACAGATTTGGTCTTTTCTTAGTCAGATTTCCTGGATGTTATGTGGCTGTATTATTTCAGATTTATCTTCTCTCATGTCTTAATGCCTGAGATTCTTGCTTCCAACTCTATTCTATTGGTATGGCTTGCCTCTGAGTTTCCTGTTCAAATTCCTAAATTTTTCATTTGCAGATTTCCCCAGCTAGGGTTTCCTTTATGGGTTCTGCTTCTACTTTCATGTCTTGAACTGTCTTTTTCATTTCCTTCCACTGTTTGTTTGTGTTTTCATAGAGTTCCTTAAGGGATTTATTCATATCCTTTTAGGTACCTCTAAGAAATTCACAAAGGGTATTTCAATTTTTTTTTCTTGTGATTCAGCTATGTTGCAATTTGCAGGGCCTATTGCAGTAGTTTCTGGGCTCTGGTGGAGGCATATTGTCCTTGCTGTTTTTGATTTTATTTTTATGATGGTAGACACATGGGTTTGGGGTGATTCTAATTCTAGGTGCTGATATCTGGTCTTATCTTTTTTGAGTAGGTGTTTTGTTCTTTGTTTGCCCTCCCCGGTTCTTAGGAGAGTGTGGTGGCTGTGGGTTGTCTGATAAGGAATGCTTCTGAGATCCTGACAGCTGTGGCCACTGGGGATTCTGGGTAGAATGTGTTTCTGAGTATTGTGTACTGACAGCTAGGAATGGGGATGGGCTAGACAAGGGGACTGAGGGGCTCCACAGTGGGACAAAAGCATGGTGTGCAATATCTGCTTATTCCCCAGGAATGGGGGCAGAGAAGGAGAAGAGGCCACAGCAGGCATTCTTTTACAGAGCTGGGGATGAGGTGAGACATTGGATTTGGAGTAGAGAAGGGAGAGTGAAGATCAGCTACCCACTTCCCTGGCCAGTATGATCAGCTGGTTCCAAGAGAATGCCTGCTAGATTTGGCAATGAAGACAAAGGGATGGAGTCACAGGGAAGTTTGTAGAAGAACTCCATCATCTGCTGGAGATGTGACAGAGAAAAGGAGAGGCCATTGATGGTGGTCTGCTACAGAGCTGGTGATGAGCCCGGGAGACTAGATTTGGAGGAGAGGAGGAAGAATGAAGATTGCCTACTTGCTCCCTTGAAGCATATTACTTTAGTCAAGAATGAGAAGAGAAACTTATTGTCCTTAAATTCAGGTAAACACTGTTCCTACCACCACCATGATCACTATCATTATTATGACTATTAGTTATAATAATTATGACTCCTGGAGTGCTTAGGCCATTTTGCTAAGCTCATTGCATAGAAAATTCCATATAATCTTCACAAAAATATTATAAAGTATTATCATAATTACTTTACACATGAAAAAACAGACTGAAAATTTCTAAATAACTTAATTAAATCTTATGCTGAGTAGTGGCAATGTTCTAAAAACATTGATATGGTATTTATTTAATCCTATCAAGTCTTATTCCATAACCATCAGCCCCCATCATGTTTTAACAGGACAAGTAATTGACATTATCCTCACTTTACAGTTGACAAAGTCACTACTTTAATTATGATTGTTACTGTTCTTCTTGGTCTATAAGTAGCAGGTAAGATTGAGTCATATCCCAGTTCTGGAATACTCCAGTTACAGGGGCAAATATTATACACTTCCACTGGTCACTTATGTTGTGCTAGACACCAGGCTGAGGTATAAAGGAGAGGGAGTGTCTTAGTTAGGGTTTTCACTGCTGTGAAGAGACACTATGACCATGGCAACTCTCATAATGAAAAACATTTAATTGGGTGCCTCTCTTACAGTTTCAAAAGTACATTCCATTATCATCATGGTGGGGAGCATGGTGGTATGCAGGCTGATGTGGTGCTGAAGCTGAGAATGCTACATCTTGCAGGCAATAGGAAGTCAGTTGATTGTAACAGTGAGTGAAGCTTGAGCAGAAGACCTCAAAGCCTGCCCCCACAGTGACACACTGCCTCCAACATGGCCATACCTACTCCAACAAGGCCACACTTCCTAATAGTGCCCCTCTCTTGGGGACCATTTTCTTTCAAACCACCACAGTGAGCAAATCAGACAAGAGTTCCCCACTCTCATAGAGCTCAAAGCTTAGCTAGGAAACAACTACTTAAAGTATAAGCATGCCTTTAAAGTCTGCTTAAGAAAGGAAATAAAGGGGGCATTGGTCAGGGGTATTGGATCAGCCTGAGAATCTTGTAAAGCTCTAGCCAAGGTAGGTGAGCAGAAATTTGAAAGGAGAAACAAATTAATTAAGAGAAAGGATGTAGTTGGATTAGATAGACAACTATGTGCAAAGGCCCTGCGTCAGGGAGAATATACTGAAGGAAAAAAAAAGTGATGAACTTCACGGCTGGCCTGAAGACTCACTAAAGGAAGTGTCATGAAATGGGATTGACACAAAAAAATTCAAGAGTCAAGTGACACAGTGAAGAGATGACCCTCTTTGTTTTGCATGGTCCTGGTTTACAGTTGTTCTGTAATAAGTAAAAACTGCACTCTTTATTCGTAAAGTACCTTGCTTTGAATGACCAATTACATGATCACCTACTATGGCGGTTTGAGTAAAAAGGGCCTCCATAGACTCATAGGGAGGGGTACTATTGGGAGTGGAGGCCTTGGTGGAGTAGGTGTGATTTTTTTTTTAGGAGTAGGTGTGACCTTGTTGGATTAGGTGGCCTTGTCGGCAGAAATGTGTCACTAAGGGGAGGGCTTTAGGGTTTCATAAGTCCAAGTCAGGCCCAATGTCTCTCTTCCTTCTGCCTGCTGATCTGGATGTAGAACTCTGAGCTACCTCTCCAGTACCTTGTCTGACTCCATGCCATGATGATAATGGACTGAACCTCTGAAACTGTAAGCCAGTCCCAATTAAATGTTTTCCTTTATAAGAGTTGCTGTGGTCATGCTGTCTCTTTACAGCCACAGCAACCCTAACTAGGATACCTACTTATGGACAATATTGTGCCTTTGGTCGTTATTATAAAAATCAAATAACAAACCACCAAAAGGTTAATATACTCAGATGATTTTGCAAAGGATTCTTGTAACAATAATTGGGGCGAACAGATTGGGAAGTAAAAATGATAGTAGAAAACTTAACTCCAGTTTCTGAAAGGTCATGCAGCAGAAAGGGACATCTCATGTTTGTCTACAGTGTGGTAAGGGAACTCAGATTTCTGTCATCACTCATGGAAATCAAAGAGTATTCCAACTGTTGAGTATTTTCCCAGAGGGTTATAATCTTTCTTCCATCTATATATGACAAGGTTAGCTTAAACCAGAAAGAACAATAATGATAGTTGATATATTTTATAGAAGAAATAGTTTTGATAACTTTATATGCAATCATTTTCACAACTTTCATAATAACTTGTGATAGACACCAGAATTACCTATGTTCTGGAAATGAGGAAAATAACTACCATGGTTAATCCAATGACCCATGAAGCAATGAGAGTTTGAACCTATGGTGTCTTATCCTAGATATTGAACACAAGCACTATATTATAATGTATATGGCTCATCTTTTAAACCATAAAACAGGCATATCTGTAAACTACAAAAACTCACTTGTAAGTAAATACAGTCCCTGGCTTCTGTTTTCTGTTCCACATATTTCTTAGTTATGGCTAGAGGTTGAATATAAATGAAAACAATCTATAATCATAACTCACATCCCACATTAGACTAACAGCTTGTCACCTGGGACATAGAATAATTCAACAAGACACTGGATAGAGACTTCTGTGTATGCATGATAATGTCTTCATGAACCACAAAAAAACAAATTTTACCATTGGGATGTTGGGATGTCTATTATGGACTACCAAGTTACTCTTACCACCTACTATGTACAATGGAGTAATTTCATCACCAATTCTGTCTATGTGAGTGTTTACTTTTCCCCTCAACTCTACCACTTATAGTTGTATATGGTGCCAGGAAATCTAATACTGAACTATTTAAAGAATTTGAAAGCTGATCTCTTCCTTTGGAAAATACTTACAGGATATCATCTAAGTAACTTTAAGGCCATTCTCCTTTTCTATAGCAGGTTGGCAGCATCATATGGCATCCCTTCTATCTTACATGATTAGAAGATGACTTCCTATTCATTTTTGGGAATCTATCTTTCCAGATTTATCTTTCCCACTCTATGTGCTTTATTCTATTGTTTATAGACCTTTACTGACCTCATGCTATGGATAGATTTCAGCTGGAATTAGGATTGCTTCCATGAGCTCCCAATCATGAAGAGGGGTCTCTGATAATTTGTTCTACTTGCTTGTATAAAGGTTTAGTGTGGATTGATGCCAATTTCAAGGGAGGACAATGAACACTGCCAGTTGATGATATGTAACAATATCAGTACACTTGCATAAGTCTTATAACATGCAACAAGAAAAGTTTTTTACTTGCATATCAGAAGCAAGGAATGACAGAAACTTAGGATTCAGGGGAAGCTGCCCAGAGAGGGTAGACTCTCATCTGCCCATGCTCCATGTGACATGGAGGGGCCTGAACTAGTTGATCTAGTTTTATCCATCAAGCACAGCATACTGCTCTAGGCTAAAATGTTATAGGATGATCTTATTCTCAGAGGGACCAGAAGAGAGTCTCAGCTGTTCCTGACAGTTCCTTCTCATCTCAGGATGTTATATTCCCAGCACATTCTAAAGTTATTCTCACAGCTATAAGCAGGAAGAGGAAGAAGAGCTAAGTTAGCCAAGAAGATTTGTAGATCATCTTGCAAAGTTTATATGATTCTCATCTGCAATTTCCTAAATGCTATATAGAATCATCTTTTGATAATCTATTACTCACTTACCCTACTGTATGCCCCTTTCTCTCCTCAAAATCCTCTTCTCTCAATTCTTCTATCACAGTATGATGGTAGTGTTTTCCTTAGCTGTTGCAGTAGAGGTGAGTGGAAATTACCAGTGATATTCTTGGTACTAGCATTCATACATCTACCTAGTACTGATGGGCAGATGCTTATGACACAAAAAGATAAAAGGAGACTTCTGAGATACTTCTTCAGATTATGATGGACCAAATAATGCACAGGCAGAGGCAGAGCTCAGCACTTCCCTGCTTGTGCACCCAGTTGTTTATCATGTGACATGAGTTGCTATAGTAACTGAGAAGGTAGCATCACATGACTTGGTTCAGTCTAGTGAAACTGCTGAGCTTAGCTAAGTTCTGGAATCAAGAGCTTCAGGTCTGGTCCCAGTTCCAACCTCTCATTAACGATATGAGTTGGACAATTAAAGATCCAAGCCTATGTTTCTTTATCTGTGACAGGAATGGTAATGTCCACTATGTGAGGTTTAAATAAAATAACTGAAGTCACAAGGAAAAAAACATACATTAATCATTGCAGTTACTGTAATTGACTCATATCTTTAACATGCATAAACTCTGTTCCAAATGTGTCCATCTGAGCTACATTCAAAATTTCCAAAACCTGTTACATTAAGGCTTAGGGTTATAGGAGATCAATAAATCTCTTAAGATTCCACAAAGCATATTGATCTATCTTCTCTGGGCTAGCCATAATCCCAATGGCTTTGGCCTTTAAGGTGTGATAGGAAAGTTCTGTTATCAGAAGTTTTAACTAGACAAACCTTTAAATTCCATTCCATTTACACCTGAGTTGTGCTGTAAAAAATTTAAAACCCTGGACAGTAATCAATCAAATTCGCCAACATCCACTATACTTGCCTTATTTTTTCCCAGTAAACTCTCCTTCCCATATTTACTGATAGCTAGAGATACTATTATGCTATGTTCCTGTGTTAAGCCATAACTTACATTTCATGTTCAGTACTGATAAGATCTGAAACTACCTACTCAGCTTTTAGTCAAACACTAAAGACTGTTTAACTTAATATTTCCGTATTTCTTTAAACATTTAGCAAGGCTTACTCCAAGTCAAAAATTCCATGTATGTGGTTTTTGAATAAGCAATGAAAGATACAATAAAAATGGAATAAAGTATTGCAATAGATGATTATTAATCTTTTGCTACTTCTCTGAGTCATTTTAATGTATAAAATAAAGTTGTTAGATTACATAATCCTCACATCCTTTGAAAATATGTATTTTAAACATTAAAGATATATTATTATGTTACTATATTATAATGTGTCCGTCAGATATTTTACTCTATGCCCACAGAGAATAGAAGCCACAGACATTTACTTAATGTATATTACATGTTAGTCAATGTGCTACACAATCTTACTAACATAATTTGGTGAATACTAATAACAATCTTTTATAAGATCCACAATATCTAAATCTAGTAGGTGACAAAGAAATTTCAGAACCATTTGAGTCAGTTGCTGGTGTCACATACCTTTGAGGTGGCACATATTAGGTTTGTGTCCCTATCATATAGTTCCCTGCAACATCAAATCTAAATTAAATAGGCTTGGACTTCTTGCAAGTTAGAAAATCTCCCCCATCAGTAATGCTTTTCTTTTTTTTTTCTTCCTTGGAATAAACTTGTTTACATCTCTGAAGCCCTATCTCAGAAAAAAAGATTATTACGTGGGAAATTAGTATATGAGGAAGCTTTGATGAAATTCCTTTAATAAAATATTATGTCTTGATTCTTAAAGTGAAGAGGTCTCCTGAGACTATGATGCCTGTGACTATTCTCCATATTTTAGACTTAATGAGTCTAATAAAACTTAACTCCAAAAAAACGACCTAGCCCATAAAAATTCATTTATTCAACAAATATTTATTGGGCCCTTGCTCTGGGTCAGACACTGTACAGCAATGATCTGTTGTTTTCACACTGAAGGATGGGTGGGCTTGTATGAGCTTGGAATAAGATGTTAATTCTGGGTGCCGTCCTGAGAAGACAGCTTTGAGTTGCATCAAGTAAACCAGCATTGGAGAGGAAAGTCTGTGGACCAGGAGCCGTAAGAGATCCAAGCCAAACATAGACTTTCACAAGATTATTGAGGGATTGAGTAAGAACTGCAAAGTGACGAATGCACAAATCACACTCTGCGTTATTTCTAAATTCAATTCAAAGCCAGAAAAAAAAATCAAGGATGATTAGCACAATCAAGCCTCAATCCCCTAGTGCTGCTTCGGAAGAAGATAGATAATAATCCTCCCACTTTATCAATTTCTCCTTTAGAAAACTGAAATTTCCTGGCCTCCTCCTCTCCTAAATTCAGCATGAACAGACAGCCACTCTGCTGATTTGCCCTGGGGGGATCATCTGATCCAATATAGATTGGGAAACGAGTCAGCAGCATTCTGCTTCTGGTCCCTTCTGTGTCTTTGCCCCCCACTGCTGTCTCACAGCAGCTCCATCCTATTGGTGTCATCCCCTCAGCAGCCTCTCCATGGGGATCTTCATTATGACTCTTGTGATGTGGCAGAGCAGGTGCCATTACCCATATAGAGAGCTTTAATTGGAGATGAAGCGATTTGAGACTTTTCCTTTGAAACCAGAACCTAAGGTTGATTGTGGGGCTGGACATTTTCAAAGAATATAGGATACCAAGCAGTTTCTAGTCAAGCTGATATATGATTATATATAATTATATATATATATATATATATATATATATATATATATATATAATTATATAAGTATGATGACAATAAAAAGTAAATTTTAGTAAATACCATTTTCCCATACTATCAGATTCTGAAGTTGCCTGTGAACTATTAATGTCTCCCATCTCTTTGATTTCACGATTGATGGACATTAAGAACTACAAATTGTAGGTTCTCAAACTGAAAAACAATGGAAGAGGCAGGTTAGAAACCACATGTTCTTGGGTCTCCTTATTGCAAGGGTGATTGAGTTAGCCTTTGAGATACTTGCTTTTTTTCATGTTAAGTTTATTTTTGACATACTTAAAAATATGGTATCTTTTACTAGAAAAAAGTAACTCTGTCTCTATCTCTACTTGTCAAAAGTAAGAGCCTGATAACGGGACTCATTTGGAGAGCAATGTGTATTCTGCAAGTGTGAGGATATATTATAATAATTTTAATGCATTTGGAGGCTAGTCTAACAAATATGTTATTCAAATATTCTGTTCTATGATATTATAGAAATATAATATCTATGTTGCACATTTTTGTTATATTTTGTTTTATGTACTTTGTCAATTGTTTATCCATTCATTCACCAGGTGGCATAATAGAGTGGGAAAAAATAATGGACTTTTGGACAAAACAGACTCATATTGAAATCATAGCTTGGCAGCTTAGATAAAATGAAATTACTCACTTAATCACAGCACATCACAAGAGTCATGCCTAGAAATGCATAGTGTCTTATAACTTATTAAAAACTGATGCCCAGGGAGATCAACAAGTTTAACAAATACAGTAATATTACACAGAGGCAAATACTTTAAATGTAATGATAGGGTGTAAGGAGAACACCTAGTAACATGGGGGAAAGGAATCTGAGGTTGTTAATATCACATAATATTTTAGGAATGAAGGGTTACAGAGAAAAAGGCAACAAAGTGATGGTGTCTTAGAAAGTATGTCTCATTCAATCACAGAGAACTATGGTACCACAGCTCAGAGTAGAGGAAGGGATTTAGGCACTGATATTGAGAACTGAGTGCAGAGGGATGGCAAGGTCATCCCAGCAATAGTTTTTATTAGCATAACACTAATGCTTTTAATTCTCTCTCTCCCTCTCTCCCTCCCCCCACTGAGCTATGTCGCCAAGCCTAATGTCCTTCTTCTTCTTCTTCTTCTTCTTCTTCTTCTTCTTCTTCTTCTTCTTCTTCTTCTTCTTCTTCTTCTTCTTCTTCTTCCTCTTCTTCTTTTCCTCCTCCTCCTCCTCCCTCTTCTTTCACTTTAATCTTGAGGCAACTATTGCTAAGTTGCCAAAGCTGGCCTCAAATTCATCCTGTACCCAAGACATCTTTGAACATCAAATCTTCTCACCTCAGCCTGGAATTCTAGGCCTATGTCAACAGACGTCACTTGATTTTAAAATTCTTTTAAAAATAATTATGTGTAGATTTATTGTAGTTTATATGTGGGCACCGTGTGCATGTCTGGTGGCTACAGAGGTCAGGAGAGGACCTGAAACTGGAGTCACTGATGGTTGTGAGCCATCATGTGAGTGCTGGGAACTGAACTCTGGTCCTCTGCAAGAACAAGTGCTCTTAACTGCTGAGCCATCTCTCTGGCCCCAGTTGTAATACTATTAAAGGGACCAACAACAACAGAGACATCACAGAAATTTCTAACAAAGTCCTGTCCAAAGGGACTTTGTGTTTACTGAGCTTCAGTACTTCAAGGTTTTGTATGGGATAGATTATATTATTTTCCCTTTTGGACAAAGGAGGTAAAAAGTCTTTTCCTACTTAGACTGAATATTCTTCACTATTACATTTCAGATACATTTGTGAGATTATGATGTTGAAATCTTTATTTGACTTTAGAATACAGTTTAGACAACAAGAGATCATGTTGCAGTTTCTGGCATCTAGAACTTTTCACTGTTTTGGAATTCACTGAATATGTGGCTAATAGCCAATTACTCCTGTCTTGGTTTGTGTATTATCCTTCATTTCCTAAAAGCAATATACTATAAAATTTTCAGTTGTTTTATTTAGCTTTAGAAATATTGTGGATAAAAGGTCATCCAGTAATTCATCAGTCTAATTTCTCCAATGCCATCAAAATGAGTGCAACTGGAAATAATGACATTAGGCAAATTAAGGCAGCCTCAGAGAGTTTTTCCCTCACATGTGGAACCCAGATTAATATATACACATACAATCATATATGTACAGATGGTATGAAAATAGAAACTAAACTGTCAAAGGAACAAAGGGAATTAATGGGAGGGGAGAGGAAAGTGAGTGTAGCATGGTCTGGGGTGTGCTCAATGTACAGTTTACTTATATGAAAGTGGCCTTATGTAACACTCAGTATAATAAAAAAAAAGTTTGACCAATAACCCATGCTATTCTGTTTTTTTCAAAGTCATTTAAATTTTTTAAATTATTTTTTTTAATGGGTGTTTTTCCTGTATGTATGTTTGTACACCACATGTGTGCAGTGCCTGCAGAGGTCAGAAGAGGGTATTAGGTCTCGTGAGACTGGTTACAGGTGGTTGTGAGCTATCATGTGGATGCTGTGAATCAGACCCCAGTCCTCTGGAAGAAAAGACAGTGCTCTTAACTGCTGAGCCATCTTTCCAACCCCTTCACAGTGATTTTTAATATGTTTGTGTGTGTATGTACATATACGTTATTTTAGGTATACAGTTAGAATTGAGTTGGTGATGTTGACATAAGAGTTAAAGTATTTGATTGACAGTGATGCACAACCATCACCACTCTCTAGATTTAGGATTTTTTTTAATCATACAAGTAGAAAATCTAAACATATAGCCATAGTGAATGAAAATGAATAAGATAACAGGATTAATGTAGAATAATTGGAGCCTTGGTACTTTCTTAATAGCAGTGTAAAACGGCATGGAAACAGTTTCAAAGTTATAAATGCCAAGTTTGAAATGATCATGTAATCTGGTATAGTAGTTATTTTTCTTAAATACATGACAAAATTAAGGGGAAAACAGTGTATTTTTTATTACAACTTGAAGAGATACAGTCCACTACAGTGTGGAGGCAAGCCAGTAGGAGCAAGAGACTAGCTGGTCACATTACATTGGTAGTTCAGAAGCAGAGAACGGGACCTGAAACTACCTTAAAATCTCAAGGCTCGCCCCCCCCCACCCCCCCGCCGTGGTGTACTTCCCATAGCAAAGCACCGCCTCCTAAAGATTCCACAACCTTTCCTAACAGTACCACCAACTAAAGATTAAGTGTTCAAATACATGAGCCTTTCGGGGGGAGGGGGCATTTCACATTCAACATAACACCCAAATGGGAAGACAGACCGATAACAGTACATCAGTGTTCTCCAAAGAATCATTCATAAATGCCAAAAAGTAGAAACAAATCCTATGTCCTTCAACAGGACAAGGGACAATCAGAATGTAGATATACATGCTGCAAAGTATTATCCAACCATAAAAAGGAAGAGAGCTTGGATAGCTGTATTGATGTGGATGAACCTGACAGCATCATGCTGAGTGAAAGAAGCCAGCCACAAGAGACAAACACCATGTGATTTCACACTAATTTTTATCTTCACCACTGCTGACATTGTTTCAGTCAGTTTTCAGCCAAATCTGTTACTGAGGTTCTGGCATTGTTAGCTGCTATATTTTGAATCTTCTAGGATTGTTCATGAAGAGGTCTTAATACCGTGTCCATCACACAAAGTTGTTTCATTACTGTGGTTTTGTCTGATAGCATCTATTTCAACCCAATGCTGTTAAAACACACATGAAAGCCAGGTGGTGGTGGCACACACCTTTAATCCCAGCACTTGGGAGGCAGAGTCAGACGGATCCCTATGAGTTTGAGGCCAGCCTGGTCTACAGAGTGAGTACCAGGAAAGGCACCAAAGCTACACAGAGAAACCCTGTCTGGAAAAAAGAAACAACCAACCAACAAACAAATAAGAAACAAAACACATGAATGTGCTTGTTGACAGAAGTATTTTCTGAGCACCCTTTAATGAAATGTTGATTGGAGGGATGGTACGTACTTTTAAGCAAAGTGTAGGGAGTATTTTTGGTGATTGGAATGCTGGTCAAAGTCATCTAAAAATCATATGGCCCTAAGGTGCTGGCTCATATGCACTTTGTGCCTTCATGCTTTCCATTATAAAATTGCAGAATAAAAATGCCATCAAATTTTATTTTACACAGCAAATCATTTACAAAAGGGACAAACCAAATTTTAAAGTTTTCCTAAAGTTTCTTTCACTAAACAATAATTAAACATTGCATAGTAAGATATGAATGGACAATAAAATACATACCCCTTCAATAATAAACATCTTTTACATTCATGTTCACATTATTTGTGAAGTTTTTACATTTAGTACAAACATAAAAAATCAAGTTTAAGGGGGCTGAAGAGATGGCTCAGAGCACTGGCTGTTATTCCATAGGTCCCAAGTTCAACTCCCAGTAACCACATGGTGACTCACAATTGTCTATAATGCTATCTGATGCCCTCTTCAACTCCCAGCAACCAAATGGTGACTCATAGTTGTGTATAATGCCATCTGATGCCATCTTCTGGCATGCAGGTATACATACAGATAGAGCACCACATACATAAAATAAATAATCTTAAACAATTATTTAAAAAAAATCAAGTTTCAAAATCACATGTTTGAGCTGGGGAGATGGCTTGGTTGATAAATTTTTGCTGAGGAAAATTATAAGCATGAAGACCTGAATTTGAATGCTTAACACCTACATAAAAGTGTTAGGCATGGCTTGCAACCCCAGTGTGGGTGTGGAGGAGAGTGGGGACAGGCAGATTCCAGTTGCGTGTGGGTCAGCCGGTCTAACCATAATGGTGAGCTTCAAGTTCAGGTAGGGACCCTGACTCATGACGTAATGTGGAGAACGGTAGAGGAACACTTCCATCGACGGCTTCTGCGATTACTCATGCAGAAGCAAGGACCCACAAACATGCACACTCCTACACATACATACACCACATGCACATGCAAGCACACACATGGTACATTTTATTTCAAATATCATTATGTAGTGAAAGTCATTAGGTCAAGCATGAGCGTGATAAAAACCCATTGTATCACACTTTACCAACAAGAATTTAGTTTCTTTTTTTCCAACTGGAAATCATCAGTGGCATAAACCACAGCTGATGCTAAAGATACACAGAATTGATTCTCAAACCGTTAAACAGCCAACGCAAAGGCTGTTTCTGCTGAACACGTCCTTTCCACTTTGAGAATCCACAGGCTAATCTTGTTGCATTTGAATGTCTAACCCCTATCCTGTCACATCCTGATAAACATCTTTTAGTGCTGGAAGAGCAATTTTCTTTTTAGCTTTGAAATCTCCTGCCTTTACTATAAATAGCAAGTGATTTATTGTCAGTGTGCAAAGCTTATTTTTGAATTAACATTTATTTTCCTCTGTATGAATATTTTTAGGATTTGCAAAGATGTTGAACTTGTTTGGATTTGCACATGGAGTCTGCTCTTCTGATTTACCTTCCTCAGACTTCTAACAACAATTCCTTTCATTTACAAGTTGCTCTTTGATAGGATCCTGACAGGAATTTTCTGTTAGAGATTACTTGGAGGTATTTGGACTTAAAAGGCAGAGTACGAAAGAAAGGTATAAGAGGTTGACGATTATGATTAAACCTGAGTTAACTATGTATTAATGGAATACTTGCTATCATGTTTTGATTCAGAAAGGCATCTGAAATGTCTGTGTTAGTTACATAACCACAGTACACTAACTTCTTAACACTAAAAAACAAACAAACAAACAAACAAAAACACTAAATAGAACTTTTGAATAGAAAGTAAAATCTACAGTTTGGTTGCAAAAGACCGACCTTGGCCATGAGTAAACTTACACAAAGCTATCACAATTCTAATACCATTTCTTGTGCTCTTTTTCATCCATACATAATTCTTGAACTATTAAGTGCCCAGTAAGTTGGAACAGAGTGGAAAACATTCAAGATTTGTGATACTAATTTGATCATAGTGCATTTTGGGAAAGTCCCTTAGGCTTCCGTTCTTGTTGACTGTCTCTTCAGGCTTCTTCCTCAGAAGACGAGGGAGAACTTACCTTTCTACAATATCAGATGAAGAAGCTGGAAACATTATTTTCAGCAGCTTCCTCCACTCCTCTTTGATTGTTCTTGTGTCAGAAGTCGATATCCCATCCACAGCAGCCACTTTTCCCTCTAGGGAAATGGTTTTCAATCTTCCTAATGCTGCAACCCTTTAATACAGTACCTTGGGTTGTTGTAACCCCAATCATTAAATTATTTCACTACTACTTCATAAATACCTGCAATTTTGCTACTATTATGAATTGTAATGTAACTATCTGATATATACAATATCTGATATGAAACCCCTAAAAATTTCCCATAGGTTGAGAACTGCTGCTCTATGGGAAGACCTACTCTTGTCTAGCAACTCTTTGACCAGGGAAAGTTAGAGGAAATCTGTTAATTGACAAGTTCCATTGCCTTAGTTTTTAGAAACAGGTTTGAGTTTCTAATTATAGAGATTGTAGTTTTAATTTTAAATGTGTGATTGCATGTGTGTTTGTATGGAGGTTATGTACATGTGAGTACAGCTGCCAGCAGATCAAGCAAAAGGACATTGGATCTCCTGGAGCTAGAGTTACAGGTGGTTGGTAGGTACCTGATGTCAGAGCTGGGAACTGAACTCTGGTTCTCCGAAAGAGCAGCACTCACTCTCAATGTCAACTACAGCACCATCTCTCTAGCCTCTAAAGACAGAATTTTTGTTCCTATCTTTCTGTTTTATGAACATATCTCATTTGTTTCAGAACATAGATTGGAAATGAATGAAAGTATTGGCCTTCTGCACTCTAATGGCTTACAGAACATAGAAGAGCTACAGACACTATTCAGTTGCTTGACTGTAGCAGGCTTTTGTTTTTTGAGCCACCAACCAGCTCCCAATCATGATAGAGACCTATTAGTTATGAATGCTTGACCTAGCTTAGGCTCGTTTCTGGCTAGCTCTTTTAACTTAACCGGTTTCTCTTTGTCTACCTTTTGCCTTGGGTTTTTTTTTTTATCCTTCTGTGTATCTTACTTTCACTGCTTGGCTGGCTAGCTGGCAGCTGCCTGGCTTCTGGCCCAGGGCATGTCCCTCTCTTTCTCCTTCGTTCTCTTTTCCTCCTTCTCTTTTTTCTTTTTCTCTTCTCTCATTCTCCTATTTATTCCCTGCACCTGCAAGCCCCATCTGTTCTTTCTATGCCTAGCTATTAGACATTAAATTTTTTATTAGACCAATCAGGCACCTTAGGCAGGCAAGGTGAAAAAAAATGTAACACATCTTTATATAACTAAACAAATGCAACATAAACAAATGTAACATATCTTTGCCTAGTTAAAGTAATATTCCACAACACTTGATGGTATCCAAAAAGCTGGTCTCAGGTTTCTATCTATGGTGAAAACACACAACTCTGTTTCTCAGTAACATCTCTTAAACATGACTGCACAGTGAAAGAAAATTGGTGCAATGAACCAAACGAAGAGAGAGATCCTTGGTTACACAATGCTAATGGCTCTTAATCTGTGACATGGAAAGGCATCTTCTGGGGGCCATGGTAAAGCATAGGCTGCTGAGTGAGCCCTATTGCCAGAGTTTCTGACTCAAAGGCAGAGGAAGAAAGAAAATACTTAACATTTCTACCAGTTCCCAGTATGCTGGTGATTCTGATCCTGAGATTTCACTGTGAAAGCTACGGTGCAGAGTCTATGATTCTTATACCTGGTGATTCATCTCTAGAGTTTCTGTAGAAACAGCAAAGAGGGACTCCTTTTCAAGACAAATCACTCTGACTGGTAAGGAGTTCCACTACCAGTTTTTACCCTTTGAAAGTTTCTGCTGCCGACTCTTCTAAACGAAGAGCCTGGACTTCCCTTGGCCACCTGGTGTTTTCCTGGTAGTGAGCCCCAGTCAATAGTCTATGTTGAACATACAGAAGAAAATTCTGAAAAGACCTGTTAAGCTGTAACTGCCGGTGGCTTCCAAGGCTGGATGCTGTCCTGGGTCAGATCTTCTACTTACACTGGAAGCTGCTAGACTGTGATGTTAATCCTATCTGATTAAAGCTGACAGCAGCAGGTAGTTTTGATTCAATATAGAATCTCCATTTTTACTCATCTCTGAGAGAAAGTAGGACAGAAATCGTTGCTCATTTTGTGGTAGATGCATTGTGAAAAAAACCACACACAGATGCCTGAAGAGATCTTGCAACTTGCCTAAGGTCATATAGCTCATTAATACAAAGTCCTATAAAACTCTGGATTTTACTTCGGATTTTTCTCTATTAGAGCATGATTCTTTTTATTTTATTATGCATTTAGAAGACTCATACTTTATACATGCACTTCTAATTTATAGACATTTGACCAAGAGATAGAAATTTGAGAAGGGGATATATTTCTTCATTATGGTTTGTTATCCAATGGGAAAGCAAAGGCATACATGTATGTAGGTTATTATAAGACAGAAAGAGACATAATTTCCTGAAATATAGCTAGTAGTAAAGGCAGAAGCTACTAATATGAGGGGAAAATAGAAACTGTTAAAATCCCCCATAATGATTGTGCCAAATAATCCATGAGTCTCATATACTGTTTGATGCAGTAACATTCTATATCTTAAAATGTTGTACTTCATAATTGTGAAAAAAATTCTTCATTTTCATCATGCATACATTACCTGAACTTTCTACTTAAAAGTGTTTTAATTGCTTTCAATCAAAGCAAGCAAGGACAGGAAGGGAATACACAGTCCTTAGAATGAGCTCTTAGTTTTCAAAAATAGAAAGATGCCTGCAGGCATTCACACTATTATGAAACCACAGTTCTGTCTGTATTGTGTTAAAAATAGCTATCAATTGAAAGAACAATTTATTGTCCACGTGTTTAAGAGCACAAATCAGCTCCAAATAGTTGAGTGTAAATGAACTCCAAAGAGTATGGCAATTGCAACTATTTACATCGAGGTAACACAGATGTAGACCTTGAGAAGACAAGGTTTTATGTCAATCATTAGGCTATTTCATTGGTAATACCCAATACCATAACCTGCTATGAGGGCACTAGAGCCATTACATTGATGTATGAAGATGATAATGTCATAATCCACAGTAACAAAAGACAACCAAGAATAAATCCAGACAGCAACATGCATTTATAGTTTTGTTCATTCATTTGGTGAACTGATATCTGTTCTCAGAATTCTAAGGATATTATAGCAACTCTGAATCATTCTCACATTTCTGTACTACCTTTAGGCAGGGATATACTGAAAACATTTAGGGAAAATTTCAACATACTCTGAATATTTATTGGGACACTTTTGTATCAAATAATTTTTAGCCTAGTGGTTTACCTCAGGAATTTGAACTTATTTTCTCTTTAGAAGAAACTTGAAAATTAATAATTCAGCTGTAGATTTACATATTTATTAATTATCTATTATACCCCCCTCTCACATTTGTTCTCCTTTGGAGGCACTGCAGATTGATCCTGGGGTCTTTTGCATGTTATGAAAGTGTTCCACCCCTGAGTCACTTCCTCATAGCTTTAATTCTTTGGCTGTCTTGGGGATTTTCAACTTCACCACTCTTGGCTTTTGGAACTGGACACTTCTTTACTTACTGGAGTCTGTTCTGTGTTTTTTAAGACATTTCACAGCATCCCTGGCCTCTACCCAATAGGGGGCCACTTGGTTATGATAATGTCATATATGTCAAGACATCACCCATCTACTTGTAGCTAAGTGGCTTATGTGGAGAGCCACTGGCTCTTATTTTCAAGCTTTTCTTGGATTCAAGCAAGTTGGTGTAAAGCTTGTGGCTACTCAATTAATAAAATTGAACAGGTTCTAATTGTGCCTCATATTGATAATTCTGATACTTGCTACATTTCAGGAAACTAAACTTCTTTCTGTGTTACACTGCAGTTAACTATATGAATGCCTTTCTTTCCTTTTAGATTACAAATCACAAGGTAAATTCAAGATAGGGTCTTTGAGGAATTCATGGATAATAGAGATGGAATAGAGAAGATGCTAGTGACCAGAAAATATGAAACAAAGCATTTTCCTATTATTTTCTCTGTAGATACACATACTAGACATTGAATGTATATGACAAATTGGTAAAGTAACAATTAATGAGCTTCCAAGCTTGGAAATTTCTAGTATATGAGGATAAAGAGATCTGGGAGAATTATAGAAGAAAACTGGAACTGCTATAAACCACCATAACAATGGTTTCTATTCTGAAACAGGCAGAATAGAGCTAATAGGTGGAGTTTAGAATGATACCCATATAAACTGAACTAGTTCCTGTTATTACAGAGGCTTGGTACTTTAGCAGAGGGGAAAAAGGGGGTGGTCCACTAATGGAATTTTCCCAAGGCTTTTGTACTGTTTGGGGAAGTTGTAGAACTTTTAAGAGGTGAGGCCTGGTTATGGGAAGTAAGCCATTGGGAGCATACCTAGGGTGATATCCAGGCTCCATCAGATCCCCATCAGATAGTTGGTCACGGTGCCTTCCTTGCCGTGATAGCCCCATGCTCTCAGACCAGAGACCAAAAGAAATCCTTCTTTCCTTAAGTTGTCTGTCTAGTGTTTGAAGTGATGAGGAGAGCAAAATAATATAGAAAATCAGTATTATAAGAGGTAAGACCTAGCTGTCAGAAGGCCCATAAAGAATGGAGTGGTTAGGATATGTTATAGCCAGCTGTGGTGGCTTTCATCGTCGCTTCTTGGTCAGGTCTATACAGCAAGCAACACCTGCCTCAATGAATGGGTTCATGGCAATCACGTATTCCCCTCTATGATAGACTGTACCCTCTCAAATCCAAACGAGCCCAAATAAATCTTTCCTCCCTTAAGTTATATCCCTCAGGCATGTTGGTAAAAGCAACAAAGGAAGCTAAACAATGCAGTTTCTATACTAGGTCTTGAAGATGAGGATTGTTGGGATGCCTCAGGTCAGGGAAAGTGAAATGTCAGGCATGTGCACACAGATTTGGGAGAATGTTGCACAAGCCAACGGCATCTCTCTTGCTAGGTATCTCACGGAGCAGTGTTTATAGCACAGAGCATCCTTCTTGAACTTTTTCTTCATAGGATATTGTTCTGGAAAGAGCTTCACAAGTGTTTTCTGGACAAGTTAAGCATAAAGAATGAAACAGTCCTAATCCCAATACTGTTTACCCTTCCTATAATTACATATTTCACTATCCCTCTTTATATAGAGAAATAACATTTTATCTGCCTTTGTATTTTTAAAAAAATTCTGAAAATTTGCAACTATGGTTGATTTACAAAGTTTCATTGCCCTTCTACATGAATTATGATAATATACTAGTTATTATTTCACCTCCAATAACATGTTACATTTGCATTGCATTAAAAAGGAAGAAGAGAAACAGCACATATTTGGAAGAGAAAAATATGGACTTCAAATATATGGGTAAGTTAAAGATTTGGAATCAATTGAGAATTGAAGCTGAATCATGGATTAAGTATTATAGTTAATATATCAAAAGCAATTCACTTCAAAAGTAAAGAATAAAAATGTTTATTGTATTTCAAATGCTTTCCTAGATCTTTAAATAAAGTGGTATCACAGTGAAATCTCTCTTTGACTTCAGACATTATCCACTGATAATAAACAGGCATTCTCTCATCATGTTATGTTATCTGTGATATGCTAGATGCATATTACAAACACTTGAGTGGCATAAAGTACTAAGATGGAAAATATAAATATATTTTAGACATCTTTATATATTATTTTATCACTTTACAAAATTATATATTCTACTTTCAAAAAGTAGCTACTAGAAAACATTCTAGGCATTTATTATATCATCCTAGAGACACTAAGCTTTTATTAGGATATACTGCTCCATTTTTCTTGACAGTGTCATATTTTGAGACTTTGCTATGGTAGTATTCGCATCTGGCCATAAATAATTAGTATTTACATTCATCATTTTCTGTTGCTAGATTAGGAATAGAAAATACTTGGTTATGGCCCTTCTACTTCTCTTTATCCTTTATAGATGATTTTAAGCACTTGTATTGCTGAGGATAGAAACAACATCAGAATCCCCCTGAACATAATCATTTCTGTATCTCTCCATTGGTCAGTTTTACGTATGATCCTGGCTCAGCTAAGGTACTAAGTTATCCAATGTAACACTAAGCATTCTTGTGAGGGTACTGTGACAATGTGATTAGTATTTATATTAAATTGACTTTATGTAAACAAAATTATTTTAGATAATCTGAAGATCTGAATCTACCCAATGAAGGCATGATGAACAGAATTCAGATTTTTCTAAAAAGAAATTCCACATTGGGACTGTGCCAATCAAAAAAATCAGACCACCTCCATTAACTGACATATGGATTTCAGACTTACCTGGCCAGCCCACTGTAACTTAAAACAATCTCCTGTGATATTTCCTTGTATCATCTATACATCTATGTACCTATCAGCCTGTCCATGCTACAAGTTGTGTCACTAGTAGTTACACACTTTCATTATCATGATAATATGTCACTTTTGAGCAACACCAGAATGCAGTAAAAATCTATTGTAATGTAACCATTTAAAAAAAAAGCAGCAGAAAAATAAATAATTATGCTGAGAAAGTATCTGCTCTGTATTTAAATTTGTTTTTAAATCCTAACACCACATTTTAAAATATGGTTTAAATATTAGTCCATGTTCTCAGAAGAATAAGCTGGTTGCTGAGAAACAAAGCAAGTCATACAAAGAATTAATGAAAATCCTTGGGATACTCTCCTCAAAATGAATCTGCGAACAAAGGTTAGATAGACAACTCACATGACAGAGATAGATAAAAGTGACTCTTACTTACTAATGAACTTAATCTGGTACTTGAAGAAGTGGGTTCTGGTTCTTCTTTGGGTTTCCCTGAACATTGGGATTTCTCTCCCTTTTTCTCATAACATCTTCTGCTTGAGGGGCAACATTTCTCCTAAGGACCAGTATCTGCCTTTGTTCTTGCTGGACAGTATGGTTAGTGTTCTTTAGCCATGGAGATGGTAGTACATACTGTGCAGATCGTCAGAAATATTTGTCTTCTACAAATGACTTAGTAATATTCGCCCAGTTCATTCTGAGTAATAATACCAACAATAAACATACTAACAGAGCTGTTACTGTCTTGTTGTCTAGGGGAAAGTAGGGAAAAGCTGACACTTAGTTATTGTTAAGAAAAAGCTGACTGGGATACATTGAATTCTCAGGATAATGATGGGAGCACCTGAGCGTGGGGGACATGGGCAAGGACCATTGCTATAAGAAGTTCAAAAGACTTTCAATGAAAAAAACAGTAGCAGTGAACACTGAGAGAGACAGCAATAAGAACTTAACAACAGGCCAATGCTCAGAAGATATAATGGTGGGTGCTTCTTTTACTGATGAGAAAAGGGATACACACGAAAGAATATCATAGTTTTGCAGATCTAATATAAACAGAGGTGACCATTGCTTTTGATCTTACGACAGAAGCTACTCTCCTACACAGAGCTATTCATTGACCTTTCTCTGTGTGTCCAAGCACTGCCAATGCACGTGGATGTCTTGAGATCAAGTCATGACACAACTACAATTTAAGAATGACTTTCTTTACTTAGCGGGGGGGGAAAGCTGTAATAATGCAGCCGCGTGGCTGACACAGCAAAATGTAAGCTGTGAAGCCATCTGCTCTGGATATTTTTAAGTTAGAGCCATTTTGGGGTGCTACGGAAAAGTTTATGTGCAAAGGAAGTGGAAATGAAACCTATGGAATCCAAAGAAAAAACAGAACTTAGTTAGCTTTTGTTACAGAGCCCGGCTGAGACATCGACTGTTTTCAAATGTCCACTTTGCAATTCCTGCCACAGCCCACACATCTGATATTAAAATCATGTGATGGTTGACGAAGCCATGCCTCTTCACCAAGTCCAGGGCTGTGTTGGTAAACAAGGAAAGACTCCCAGGTTTCTAGAATTCTAGTTCAAGCCATTCTTTCTCTGAATTTGAGGCAGGTAGTTATTGGGAAATGTAGCCATGGAAAGCTGAAGTCCAAATCAAGGGAGCACATGATTGGGATTGTTTGTGTTTGAGAGGATGGGTTCCTTTTAAACTTGATGTTGCTGTGTCTCAGCTAAACTTTCGAATTCATTCTCTATGCTAACTGATCAGCTTCCTTGTCTCAAAATATTGTTAATACCAGAGTCATCTATGAAGGAAAATTAGTGAGAGACATCATATGCGATTTTTCACAAGAATGAGAAAAAATAATTAAAATAACATCGTGTGTTTCTTTTTCTTTTTTTAAGTTGAAAACAGATTCTTTTCTCATAAAGTACATCCCAACCACAGTTTCCCTTCCCTCTACTCCTCCTAGCTCTCTGTACAAACTCCTCTCTCCCCCAGATCCACCCCCTTCCATTTTCTGTTCTGAAAAGAGCAGGGCTCCAAGGGATGACAGCCAAGCAAGACAAAACAATATCCAATAAAACAAAGTGAAAGCCCTCATATACAGGCTGGACAAGGCAACTCAATAGGAGGAAAAGAGTCCTAAGAGCAGGCAACAGAGTCAGAGACACCTGCTTCCACTGGTAGGAGTGTCACAAAAAACACCAAGCTAACAACCTTAACATAAGCAGAGGACCTGGTACAGACCCGTGTGGCCTAGTGTTGCTGTTTCAGTCTCTATGAGCTCATGTGATCCCTGATTAGTTGATTCTGTGGGCCATGTTCCATCTGCTCTGACTCTTATATTCTTTCTTCCCCCTCTTACTCAGGGTTCCCTGATCTCCAGTTTAGACTCTCTCTCCACATGTCTGACTGCTTAAGTCATCTAGGGAATACCTCAAATAAAACTAATTCAACCCCAGAGTTTTGAATCTCACTATTTCTTGACTATGTTATTCTCTCTGGTTATTAATAATTTTTTTAAAAATTAGTATGAGATCTAAAAAGAGTTAAGAAATTTAGCTCCTCCCTTTCATCTGCACAGGTGTGGTCTTCTTGCATTATTTCACCTATGTAATAACACTAATAACAGGAGACTCCTGACTTTAGCTCTGTTTTGATATTGTTATTGATCATACCCACACACATGTAGTATCCATGTGCTTATTTCACGTTCCATCACTTCATAAGCAGAAGCACAGTAAAAGATGATGTTTCTCTGCCTACCACTGTTTCAGAAATTGATTCAAAAGTAAAGACACTCCAAATAAAACATGCCCTGTAGACCATCAGTTCCTCTGGATGGTTATTCTGAGGGTTTTTTCAAGCAGAAAAAATGAAATGTTCTCATAAAATATATACATTTTCCTTCCTCAATCTGGATTCAGCTAAACTGCTGGAAGCAAATTGAGTTTTCGGAGTGATTTGAGGATAAGGATGGAAATTCTCTGTCCCAGGGAGCACTCACGATTTCAGTCTCTGTTTAATATTCCGTGGTGGACAATAAGCAGGCATATACCTTTTCTCTTTCTTTCTAGTTTGTGTTTCTGAAACAGCCAGCATAAAGAGAGGATGGCAACAGCATTCTTCAAAGATACAGTCAGCTTTATATTTTCCACATATTTTGTCAAATCGGCTCTTTAATTTCTCTTCGTCCAACTTTAGCCTGTGAGAATAATTTGTTTTTTTTTTCTATGAAATAAGTTAACCTTTCACAGACTTCAGTTGTTGGGCCAAAGAGTAGTTGTAATTCAACTCCCATTGCATCTGACAAGTTTAAGCCCTAAAACTACAAATACAAATCAAATAGGTTTAAAGGCAATTATTGAAATAAATTATATGTTCTTGAAGGGCAGAAGTGACGTTTTGCATTCTTTATGTATCTCATAATGGTGTGTTAAAATGTAAAAGGAAATTTGTTATTCGATCAAAATTAATTGTTGTCATTTAATCTTTCATTAGCAGCAAATCCAGAATAATCTGTAAATGATTACCAAAGATCTCAATGATAAGTATCTATGTATATTTTATCTTGAATTAACTTCATAATTAATTCAACAGTTTCCTCTTGAGTAAGATGCATATTTACTTATATATTGACCAGCAGGTCAATATCCCACTGAGTTAATTTCATATAAAAATGATAGCTACCATCTATTGATTGCTAAATTTGTACAGTTGCTGTGATAAGCACTTTAAAGTAATTATTCTAATTCTGCTGATGAGGAAATGGATTTTCTGTTAGATTAACAAAATTTTCCAGAGCCATACACTATTAAGTTGAAGATCAAAACATTTGAATTTTTGTCTAACATCTTCACTCTTTAAAATTGTGCTAGAAACCTGGAAGGATACTTATAATTTAATTGAAAAATAAAAACGTAAACACATCTACAACAGCCATGTTTTTTCAAAGAGAGTCAGCCTGCCATTTTTTCCTCTTTGGTTTATTTGAATGAATGTTATTGTTTTCTCCCAAGAACCATGACCCTGTGTAATACTGAGATCAGAATGATATAGCCTAAGTTCCAAAGCCACTTGTAAGAAAGCATTTGTATATGTGTCATGTGTCATCGCAATTTTAGTTATAACAACTTAACTTAAATCCTTAAAAGGACAATTTAGAGGGATGATATGTTCTCATGTACGTGTTGATAGTTCTGTCTTGCTGAAGCTCCAGTGCAGCTGAGATGAAAGAGTACTCACCTGAGTGACATCAGATAAGGCAAGGGATTGCCTGCTCTGGAAAGAAAAGTAGTGGTTACTTGCTCTGTTGTGAGAATTCTTCTGGAATAAGCATTCAGACACCAATGAGAGCAGAAGAGAGGAGATGTCACTGGTAGACCGAAGCTGGGACAGCTCCTGAAAGGCTTTGATGCTGAGTCCAATTTCTGTTTTCATTTTATACTCTACTACCCCAAGGTCGTTGGACAAGCAAGCAAGATTCTATAGAAGGGTACATACACAGCACAGCAGTCAGCAAATTGTTAAGTGCAGCAATCTACTGTTTCAGCTATTCCTCCAGGTTATTCTGTTCCAGGTAGCAAGTGAAAGTCATGCTTGGCAAATAGACAGGATAAGCAATGCTTTCAGTAAATCACTAATCAAACCCATAAGTCAGTATCTAATAATTTGTCTTTTCTACCCTATTCTACTTTTCTTGACTGTCATACATAACACCCTATAAATTTATCTTCGAGAAATGGGTTAGTACTGCTTTATTGACTCTCATTTGTACCTCTAGCCTTAACCCTTGTAAATAACATTTTTGACATTTTTTGCATTATTCCTGATTTGTTAGTATAAAACAGAATTTCTCTTTTCATTTGAAGCCATGCATATGCCTTTCTTTTCAGTAGTAATGAAATCTAATCCTCTAGGATTTTGGAGGGCCATTGCTGTCAATGAATCTATTTCATTACGAAGAGTGACTATGTTTTCCTGAACAATAGGTACATCTTTCTTGATCTGATAGAGAGTTGGTTATATTGACCTTATTGGGTGCCTATTACAGAGGCACTGGTGGTCACGGACCCTGTTAGGGCCATTTCCAGCAGGGCTGGTAAAAGTACAGGAGTTCTTGTATTTCTTGAATCTAAGGGATGTAGTGTTGCTGGATCTCATTTCCTGGAAGCACATCTATGTCAGAGGCCAAGATTACCAGTCTGCAATTGTCTTCTGGGTGGCAAGTGTAAATACCCTTGGGGCAGGCGCAATATGTAGCATTTGGAGGTATTATTCTTCCAACTAGTCTTTTGCAGCCCCTTCCTTTTCCCACACATCAGGCTTCTCCTCTGACTTGATCAGATGGCCCAGTTAAACATGTCCCCTTCCTATAGTCAGATTTTGGCTATTGATTCCTACACCAGTGTAAGTAACCTGGCTTCCATGTAAACATATTCACCAGTCCCAACTTATGTTAAGGAATTCATGGCTGGTGTTTTTTAAAGCCAGCATTTTGAGAAGAACTTCAGGATCAAATTGGTTAGCATTGTCTTATTTTCTTTTGTCCTGTTTGTGGACCAGTTCAGCGGCTGGTGTGGGGACCCTGGGTATAATAACCAACTGTAGGATCATTGTGTGTGTGTGTGTGTGTGTGTGTGTGTGTGTGTGTGTGTGTAGGGGGGAATCTCATCCCTGTGCCAAACCAACCCATCCTGAGATCATGGTTTTCTCACATGGAGGAGCTTTCTATATTCAGTTCTAATATTATTCCTCCCAGGTTTCCCCTTTAAAGCCCGTTGTAGCCTTAACTTTTTCCCCCTCTGTGGGAGCTCCTTTTCCAGGCCCCTTTTGTGGTAAAATCCATGCAGGACCAGTACTTAAGATAAGACCAATAGGTTCCCCACACAACTATTATTTTGTCCTTGGGCCACTTGTCTATAGGCTGCCACTAGCTGAGACATCTCCAAAACAAATCACTGTTTTTCTGGTGTGGGCAGTTCCATCACAGCATGATGAAGTTTGAGGGATGATGGCTGGCCAATTCCAAGTAGCATCATCCAAAGGGCATAAGGCAGAACCCCTCTGGGGGTGACACTTAGTTATATTGACGAGTGTCTAGAAATTTGAGTTAACCCGGAACAAGTTTGCCCTCTGGATTAATTTATGTGACAAGATCAGAGACTGAGTAGGGATGGCTCAGATGCACACTCCTTGGATCTGGAAGGACGTCAGGAGGCAGAGTAGGAGCTGAGCCATTGTCTCCGTTCCAAGGTTGTTTGAAGAAGGTCAGTTTCAGAGGTTGGCCTGAGTTGGCTCTCACAGTCCATTTCTGACTAGAGTCTACAGCAACTTTGGTATGGTGTGGTGTATCCACAGCTTGGCACCTGCAACTCTAAGAGCAGAGGGAATGGTGGGGATTTGGACTTCTTGGTAAATTCATTATGCACTGCCACCGAAGACTTTTAAGAACCATTGGAGGTGAGTGTGTCCACACACTTCAAGGTCATCTGAGTCCTTTGAGAGTAGTGGAGGTGGGTGAACACATTTGTAAGGCCTGGAATGAACCTTAAACAGCACAAGTAGCAGAATTTCTGGCCAAGGGAGATCTGTTTCTTGGCAATATTTGGCCAGTGTCATTTAAAAAAGTCCTATCCATTCTTTTAAGTTGGCCTGAATATTGAAGGTGTTACCAAGTAAGTGTCCAAGTTCCAAGTTAATTCTCTGTGCCGGTAGAAAATGCTTCTATTCAATCTGAAAAGGAGCACACTATTGGTGAAATTATTAAGGCCACTCCACATAGTTAAAAGGAGATTTATTTAATGGCGTAACTTACAAATTAAGGGATAGGTAGGTCGCGGGGTCTGGGGAAGGTGTATCACAGTCCAGCGGTGTTCTCTGGAGCTCTGCTTTGTCCACCTCCACCATCCAGGGTCCTGGAACCGAGCGAGTGTCCGCCGATCCAGATCTTGGGTCCCCAGGCACCTCCCTTGGCCCCGCCTTGTAGGCGTGACAGTTGCTGAAGTCTCAGTGGAGGTTGGAACTTCCAGATCAAAGCTGGAATGGCTACTCACTACATCTCCCCCTTTTTGTCTAAATAAGAAAGTTCTAACCTAATACAAGACTATATACAAAGGAATGGTTATCAAATATTGTCCAGGAATAATGAGTGGTAATGACCTAGATAAGATGGAACTACAACCAATGCAAACAATATCAAGCAAGAAACACATACTAAAATCCAGAGAAGTATAGAGCATAGGTAAATGGCATGTTACAAAGATCATTCCAAAAGGTGTGCTATCCTAAAGAACCTGAATCTAATACTTAATATGTTCTATCTACTAAGTTGTAACTATAACTGCTAGTCTTCAATCTCATCAAAGACGTGAGAAGGAATATAATGGTACCTGAGAAATGGTAGATGGATGTAAGCAGCTTTTGGGAATCTAGCGAGAGTAGACCGAGACAGCTGGCAGCCTGGACAGTCACCTAATGTTTCTCAGCATTGTTGGTGCATTCAAATTGGCTACAGGCCTAAAGTATCTGACAGACCATTTTCAGAAGCAGGAATTCTGAAAGACCATCTTACCCTGTCTTGGCAGAGTACAGTGGTCGCTTTCCTTGTGTCCCGCTTGTCCAGAAAGGATAGCATTGCATTTGTACTGTCAGCTCAGTCGGTAGAGCATGGGACTCTTAATCCCAGGGTCATGGGTTCGAGCCCCACGTTGGGCGCCAGATATTGGTGAAATTATTAAGGCCACTCCACATAGTTAAAAGGATATTTATTTAATGACGTAACTTACAAATTAAGGGATAGGTAGGTCTCGGGGTCTGGGGAAGGTGTATCACAGTCCAGCAGTGTTCTCTGGAGCTCTGCTTTGTCCACCTCCACCATTCAGGGTCCTGGAACCAAGTGAGTGTCCGCCGATCCAGATCTCAGGTCCCCAGGCGCCTCCCTTGGCCCCACCTTGTAGGCGTGACAGTTGCTGAAGTCTCAATGGAGGTTGGAACTTCCAGATCAAAGCTGGAATGGCTACCCACTACAGCACACCATACCCTGCAAGTATCAGTACCCTCTGCTGGATGGCACATCAGTAAAGTCCACATCTTCATTTTCAAATGATTGGACACCTAATGGGGGTGTTTTTGTGTCATTGTGGGGCTTGGGTCTCTGTTTGAGATCATTTTAAGCACATTGTAGATAGGCTTTGCCAACTTACTGGGTCAGTATTGGCAACCCCAGAAACATCAAATATCTTCACAACAATTCATATAGGATAATTTTGCCAGGTGAGGTGCTTCATGAGCTTGCTGAATTAGGCTGGGAGCTGTCATATCTGGAATTATTACTTCCCTGTCTGTGGATATCAGCCAGCCTTTCTGATTTTCAGTAGACTCTTCATTGGTTGCTCCTTTTCTTTCTTCTGGCTTCTATGAGATTGTGTTGGGAGCAGAAGGAGTGTAAACATACCCTCCAAGGGACATTGGAGGGGACTGAAAGGCTGTGTCTCCAAGGTGAGCAGCTTGTTTGGCTGCCTGTCTGCTAGCTGGTTTCACGACTCCCTTGACCTTGACTCATTGTATGAGCATGGCAGTACACCACTGCCACACACAGGGGCCCAGACAGCTCTTAGCATCTGGAGGACTTGTTTCTGTTTTTAATGTCTTTGCTTCCTGAGATAATCAGTCTCATTTCTTTATATACTGTTAGTTTGAGTCTCTTGATATGAGAGCCTATTCCCTTACTGCAGGCTTCACCTCCCATCAGTAAAAGGTTCCATATCTGAATTGGGGAGCATCTTGTCCTTTAGGAAAGGAAAAAAAAATCTCATAATTTCTCCACAATCATGGAGGGCCTCTCTCTCCTCTTCAGGGGAGTATGTGGCTGGATTTAGGGTCCAAAAATATAGCTGTCATTTTTTGGATGAGAGGAAGGCCTGGTATTTTTCTCAGTGGCACATTGTAAAGGACTCTTCCCCAGGACTAGGCAAATCACAGCCTGGTGACCACACCCATGTAACTGTTGAGATTGGCTGAGCCGGCTGGCCTGCCAAGGTTGGTGAGCATTTTGTCAACGTTGATGTTATTGGACAGACAAGATAGGGTGGTCTTGCTACTCCCTCCAAGCTGTGTGGTGCTGGCAATTGGAGCCAGAAGGGAGGCTGCATCATGGACAAAATTTCATCCTCTGGGGAGACTATGGAGGTGCTTCTTTGGTGTCTTCAGGCTTAACAGTCTTTGCAGCCAGTATAATCTGGGTTGGGAGTATTCCCTTATCTGGTAGCAAAGTCAGTTCAGAGGGTCTGGGAGCGACAGACACCAAGACTCAGTACATGAAAACCAGTCTGGGTGGTCCCATACAGAACTCTCGGACTCTGTTAATTAGAGTCAAATCTAGAGTTCTTTCTGGTGGCCAGCTGACATCAAAGAAAGACTTTCAATTTCACAGAGAGTTTTCAGTTTTGAGGGCTTCATCTTTATTCTGTTGCCAGTGGTAAATCTTCTTTTAAAGTTGTCAATTATTGTTTGTAGGATGGTGCATGGTGCGTGTCTCACACTGGATTGTGCATACTTCATGACAAGGTGAATTCCCTAACCAGGAGTTGGGGGAGCTTCTACGAGCCTATCCTGGTGTGGACTGGAGTGCAGGTGAAGAAAGACCAGCTTCTTCCTCAAGCAGGTATTGGCCTGGCCGGTCAACTGACAGTGACATAAGAGGCCTTATCTTAGGGCCACACTTATATCTCCTTGCTCAGTCACCTTTTATTATGGAAGGTGAGTGCTGTTCAGGTGAAAGGATCTCAGAGGAGCCACAGTTTGGAGCCCAATCAAATCCTGCAGCCACAGAGCTGTGGGACCATTACAAGTATTCACAGATTCATTCACCATTCATTTATAACTTACACATTAATACTTAAAATTCCTAGCCTGTCCGTTTCTCTGGAGACCAATCTACCTTTTCCTTGGAGATCTATGCCACCTGGTTATCCTTTTGAGGCTTTTGAAGCAATCTCCTGCAGGGTAATCAAGCCCATGCTGGCTAGCTCTTCCTGCCTATCTCTCCAGGAGTCTCGATGTCCGACCTAGACCTAATCTCCTCTTCTATGTAGACGAATTACTAAACGGTCTTATCAATAAAAAACTCAGGGCCAGAAATTGAGGTTAAAGCCTGAGAGAGATCAGAGGAATAGGAAAAGCCACAGCTAACCTCACCTCACCAACTCCACTGCT
The DNA here is from genome assembly GCF_949786415.1 of Peromyscus eremicus. Lineage (NCBI taxonomy): Eukaryota > Metazoa > Chordata > Mammalia > Rodentia > Cricetidae > Peromyscus > Peromyscus eremicus. The sequence goes on from NC_081429.1 coordinate 43,421,879, forward strand.
TCCAAAGCGAGCTACTTCCTGTCTACCCACACCTATATGCCTTTCTGTTCTATTCTCTCATTTGCTCTCCCAGCTCAGCTACATCACTTCCTCTTCCTGTCCAGCTCTATCACTTCCCATCTGTCTGTACAGACCTCCAGACCTCTATGGTTAGTGCTGGGATTAAAGGTATGTATTACCATGCCTGGCTCTGTTCCCAGTGTGGCCTTGAACTCACAGAGATCCAGACAGATCCATGCCTCCCAAGTGATAGGATTAAACGCATGTGTTATCATTGCCTGACTTCTAAATAGTGGCTGGCTTTTTCCTCTGATCCCCAGGCAAGTTTTATTGAGGCACACAGTATATTGGGGGGACACAATGCATCACCACACTCTACTCAGATTCTCTGGTCCAGGGCCTCACAATCCTTTTGGGAACTGGAAGGGGATCCCAGAATCCCATCTAAGGTCTTGTTTCCCAGTTCTAGAGATGTTGAGTGGCCTGAAAGGCCCTGAATCCTTTTTTTGCTAAACTGGGGCAATAGTGAAGGAGATCTCTCTGGGATTTTTGGAAATGTTGAAGAACTCTTTCTGGACACTTGCCAGCAATAAGAGTGGAAGAGAGGAGATGTCAGCAGTGGATTGAAACCAGGACAGCTCCTGAAAGGCTTTGATGCCAGGTCTAGTTTGTATTTTCATTTTATACTCTGATACACAAGATCAGCGGACAAGCAAGCAAGATTTTCAGAGGGTGCATGGTAGCCAGTGGGTAGTTAAGGGCTATGGACCACTGTTTTAGCTGTTCCTACAGGTCATTATGTTCCAAGGCATGCTTGGCAAAAGACAGTACTAGCAGTGCTTTAAGTAAATCACTTGAAAAAATCAATAAGTCAGTATCTAATAACTGGTCTTCTCTACTTTATTCTACTTAAATTTCTCTTACTACTCATATGCTACTTATATTTCTGAGCAAGAGAAGGAGATTGTATTAGTATTTTCTAAAGGAGCAGAACTATTAGAATGAATATGTATATACATACGTTTTTTTAAATTTTTTTTTTAAGAATCTAGTAGTTGTTCAGTTTAGGAGGCTGAATGTTGCAACTAGTTTCCAGTGTTCATTGGAATCCTGAAGAAGTAGACTTTAATACCAGTGAAGGAATGAGCTTGCCAATAAGAGTGAAGGCAAGCAGGCAAAGAGCAATGACTTTCCTCTTGCATGTCCTTTACATAGGCTATTACCAGAGGTATGGCCCAGATTTAAGGTGGATCTTTCCACCTTAAAAGATCATGATTTAGGGAGGGTCTTCTCATTCCAAATAATTCAATCAAGAAAAGTTCCTCTCAAGTGTATCTAGACATTTGAATTTTATTTAATTACAGATATATTCAAGCTGACAACCAAGACTAGCCATCATAGCAATCAATGCTGGCAATGCCTTCTGACTTGTTTAAAGCCAAATAGACATCAGATCTTCATGCTAGTTTTGTGTGTCACTAGGAAGTTAAATGAAATTATTCCTTCTTTCCAAAGATTTCTGGAATATGACTGCTTTAAGCACATGCTTCTTGCAAATAACTTTAGTGTCAATAAGTGAAAACCACAGATTGTAAAGTACTAAAAATATTGATTGTTCCATACAGACCTAATAATGGGAAGAAGGATGGGGAAATCCCCCAAGGAACTGCAAGGATGGCTAGCTACCCTGCTTATCAACATGCTATCAGCTGTTAGACACTTAATCATATTATAGTGCATCAAATGAGAATAACTTCTTGGGAGAATTCTAGAAACCACAATCTTCCTGGCAGGATCCTATTCTATTTACAAGAAAAATGAACCCCAGGCCTTCTATGTTGCCTTGTATTTATTTTTGTTAGGACTTTTTCCCCCGGTCTTTTCTATTCTTGTGTTTGGGTAGACAGATAAAGCATTGAAAAAAAACCATCTTACTACCCAGGAAAGAGAAAGTAAGTCCACTGGACACGCTGAGCTTTTTGTGAATGCTGACTGAATCTTGCAAACAGAGTGGTACATAAGGTAAAATATGAAATCCTTTCCTCCTGGTGAGGGCTTTAGATTTCACTAAACTGAGTCAGTATAGTCTTTTAATTTAATATAACTTTTAAGTAAGTTTTTTGAGACGTTCTTACATGCAAACACTGCATTTTGATAATATTTATGCATATTCTTCACCCTACTCACTCCCAGATCAATACTTGTACTCTATTCCCACTCTTTACTTCATGACCTCTTTCTTTCTTTTTCTACAAAACCCAAAGGATCTGAATTGTGCTGCCTATAATTTCACATGTGTTTGGCCATTCAGTGGGCCAAATGTGACCTACCAAGGGCTACATCATTTAAAAAAATACTTGACTTTTTCTCCTCAGCTAAAGGTGGTGGGGGCTTGGGAGCCTCCTTCACCTTCATGCTGGAAAACTGAATGGCTGGCTTTTTATGCAGGTCTTACATAGGCGACCACAGCCACTCTGAGTTCATAAGTGCAATTTTCTTTTCATGCCCAGATGGCACTGCTTTGCCACATCCTTTTCAACCTCTCAACATCTATCTCTCCCTTTCTTCTGAGATGGCTCGTGCATCATGGGACGATTCATGTTGGAGAAAGCCAGCATACTAAGTAGTCAACATTCATTTATGAGGTGTGGGATGAGGGATGAAGGCTGAGTGGGAAAGACAAGACAAGAAAATTATCAGTGACACTGAGAATGCATTTGATATGGTCAGCATAACTTTAATGCCAATCAAGACAATCTTAAGTATCATACCCTATGAATTATTTTTACGTAAGTTAGTCCTTAAGAGAAAATCTGTATGTATAGCTGGCAAAGATTTTCCCCCCAAAATATGTAAACTATCTTCTCTTCAGTATGGTGATTATTTCTTTTACAAGGGAATAATATCTAGAATAGAAAAATTAAACAGACACATACAACATTCACATGCATAAAATAAATTTAAAAAAGAAATAATCTATTCAGTAAATGGATTAATTAGGTAGACAGTTCTCAAAAAGAAGAAATATCAACAGCCAATACATGATTGAAAAGTGTTCAACATTTTTAGCTATAAGTAAAATACAAGTTAAAAGTGATTTGAGAATCTATATAATTTCAGTCAGATTGGCTATTATCAAAGCAGATGACAAGAAATGTTGGTGAGGATGTAGCACCCTAATATAGCATCGGAAGTAACTAATTTAGTGTGGCCGCTATGAAAGACCTAGTTATACCACTTTTGGATATTAACCTGAAGGACTGTAAGTCACCATTCTACAGTGATATATGTACACCATGTTGATTGCCATGTAACACACAATAGGTAAGAAATGGAACCAGCCTATGTGTCTACCAACAAATGAATGGATAAAGAAAATGTAGTATGTGCACACCTTTGAATTTCAGTTATTCATAAAGAAAATGAAATCATGATATTTTCATAGAAATTATGACCATATAAACTAGAGACCATTATGTTAAATGAAATAAGCCAAATGTGTAAAGATGTTTCATTTCTTTCACTTATATGTTAATTGTGGCTTTAAGTGTTTGTGTGTGTGTGTGTGTGTGTGTGTGTGTGTGTGTGTGTGTGTGTAGTGTATAAGTCATGGTGGTAGAGAACACTCCATTAGAGGGAGAAAGAGATCTTAAGGGAGAGTGAGGGAAGAAGAGGATAATGGGATACATGATATGAAAGACACAGGGAAAATTCTTTGTTGAGAGGAAGTAGACTAGCAGAGGGGAGGTAGAGATTGGGGCAGCTTGGTCTGGGCAGAGGAAGTGAGGGAGGGAGGCATACAAATAGGAACAGAGCATAATGGAACACGCACATGAAATGTTATAGTGAAATTCATCACTTTGTTGGTAGCTGAAAACAGTAATAATACAGAATTAATTAATAAAAGACATAATCCCGAATTTACTTAATTCGTATGGCCTTGGAAAAACTACTGTCCTGAATTTTATTTTCTCAGAATATTGAAAATTGTATTTTTATATAATTTGTGAGTGTTAATATGCAGTATTAAAGAAGACTTGGTTACGTCCAAACTTCTGTTGTAAGACATATCAAATTGTCAAGTAACTGCATAAAGAAAGCAAGAGAGGCCAGTGGGATGGCTCATCGGGTTAAGGGACATGTTGTCGAGCCTCTTGACTGGAATTCAAATTTTAGACCTACGTGAAGGAAAAATTGAGCTAACTCCACAAAGTTGTATTCTGACTTCCACATGTGCACTGTGGCATGCAAAGTATTTAGACACAGAAGAAAAATATTTAGAAGAAAGCAATAATCAATGCTAACTATTATAATCACCACTATTATTTTGGTTTTTCAAGACAGAGTTTCTCTTTAGCTTTGGAGTCTGTCCTGGAACTCTCTCTGTAGACCAGGTTGGCCTCAAACTCACAGAGATCCTCCTGTCTCTGCCTCCTGAGTGCTGGGATGAAAGGCCTACATCACCACAGCTGGACTAAGAATCGATTATTCCATGTCTCTTTTACTGAACTCAGTCTGTTGGTAATGTATTTATAAAAATTTATTCTTTGAAGAATTTTATACAACACAATTTGATCATGTACACCCTAATTACTCCCCTAACTACTCCCAGATCTACCCTCCCCAACTTTGTTTTGTCCATATACTCTCAGATGTAGGCTCACCCACTAGAGCATGGTTGACATGTCAGAAAATGCACCTTTAAGGAAAACTTACCCTCTTTCCCCTAGAAGCTGCCAACTCACCACAGCTCCTTAATAGGAATCCAAAACCCCTTTCCCCTCCATGGTATTGTATATTCTTAATACTACGTTAAAGTTCAGGTTTATTGGGTAGCAGTACTAAGAAATAATTTAGAATTTATGTTTCTGTATTTTCTTTCTATGCTTTTCACGATTCAAGATGGCAAAGATTTCTGTTTAACAGTAAAAGAAAAAGATTCATTCAAGTAGAGTTAGACAGCACAGTGTGTCTTGCACATGAACATATTTGGGAGCATGCTAATCGTTCGAGTTTACTGTAATTGCAGGTTTGTGATGACATGGTCAGTGGAATTTCATTGTCTTTGCTGTTTGTTTTTATTTTGTGCATAATGGCAGTGACTCCATTCAGTCTCAAACCCATAAGAACGACAGCTTTGTCTAAATGCTGGAGCCACACCCAGCCTTTCAACTTCTTAAAAATTCAACTGTTGGGTGAGAGGACACGTAAGATAGCAGAATAATTGGATACCCTCCCCATGTTTGTAAAGCATATTTCCAGAGCACATTATTATTATAGTTAACTTAGAAGTCTTCCCTTTACAACTCTGTCTGTATTTCTTCTCCAAGAAATACACAGAGAGCTGGCAAAACAATGAAGTCAGATAATAAAGCCAGCTTTATTCTTGTCTTTAGAGTCAAGACAAAAAAAAGACAGATCTGATCTGTGTTTCATTAGGTGTATACTTAAATATTTTATTTACTTTGACATCATTGTGTGGTAGTTTGAATGAGAGATGTCCCTCAGATTCATTTGAACACTTGGTCTCCAGTTGGTGGCACTGCTTGGGAAGGTTAAGGAACCTTCAGGAGGTGGAGCCTTGCTAGAGGAAGTACATCCCTAGGGGTGGGCGTTGAGGTTTCATAGCCTGGCCTCACTTTGCTTGCTCTCTGTCTTTGCTTCCTGTGTGCTGATAAAATGTGATAGTCATCATCCTACTGCCATACTTTCCCTGCCTGTTATCATACCTTATCCACCAAGATGGGCTATTGCCCTTTGGAAAGGTAAACAGAAATAAACCATGTTGTTTCCTAATTTGCTTTTTGTCATGATATTTTATTACAGCAACAGAAAAGTAATGAACACATTACATAAAAGAAAATTTATTCTTTAAAATAACCTTTAGATGCATCTGCAAAATTACTCATGTGTGTGAGTGCAAATTCACACATGCCATGGTAAATATGTGGAAGTCAGAAGCACCTTGTTTCTATCAGTGTCTTTTTATTCTAATGTAAACTAGGTGTTGTGGTTTGGAGGAAAATGGCCCCCAAAGGGAGTGGCACTATGAGGAGGTGGGGCCTTGTTAGAGGAAGTGTGTCACTGTGGGGGTGGGCTTTGAAGTCTCTTTTGCTCAAGCTTCTCTCAGTGTCATTGTCAGTTGACTTCCTGTTGTTTGCAAGATGTAGGACTCACAGATATTCCTTCAGCACCACGTCTACCTGCATGCCTCCATGCTCCTTGCCATGAAGATAATGGACTGAAACTCTGAACTTGTAAGCTAGTCTCATCAATTAAATGTTTTCCTTATAAGAGTTGCCATGGTTATGGTGTCTCTTCACCACAATAACAACCATAACTAAGACACTGGGCTAGACAGCTCATGAGTTTCTGGGTCCTTCTGCCTCCCACCTTGCTATAGAAGAGCTGAGATTATGGATGTGTGTTGCCACCTCTGGCTTTACATGGGTTCTATGGATCTGAACTCATGGCCTCACATGGGGTGACAGGTACTTTACCCGTTGAATCATCTCCCCTGTCCTAAGGAAAGTTATGCAAATATGTGTTAAAACAGTGAAGACTCTAAAGACTTGAAATGGGTCAATGGTGGGGAGGGGGCAATTGAGCTCAACTCCAAATACAGTGAATGGGGGGGATTTATAGCTAAGCAGCAGAGTGAGGGGACCAGTAGCTAGAAACTTAAGGCATTGAATGCGCAGTGACTCCTGCTGAAGGCCGACTATGGACTTTCACATCAAAGATGGAAAGTAAGGAACTTAATCAGATTGGAAGATTGATTAAATATTAAATATGTTTGTTCAACAGAATTGGCTAAATCCTTTGCTGACCATAGGCCAAGGTGGATGGCTGGTTGGGAAGAGGGTACAAAGAATGGTAACTGAAAAATTTAGTTATGTATGGAGTCTTTAATTTTGTTTTTTATGTGTTCACTGTTAGTGTGTGGAAATTCTATTTTTTTAAGAGTTTTATTGATTCTTTGTGGATTTCACAACATGCATTCCAATCCCATTCATCCTCTCCTCCCTTCATATCCGCCCTCTGTCCTTGCCACCTCCACTCAAAATAAAATAAAACTTAAAAGAAAAACAAAAATAACCAAAGCAAACAAACTAATATACAACAAACAAACAAACAAGAAAAGTCTTGGTGTGAAAGCTGTAGTGTGACACAGTGAGCTACACAGTGTACCCTTTAGTCCATACATCTTTATTGTAAGTGTTCATTGCAATGAGTCATTGGTCTGGTGAGAGGCCTCTGGCTTCTGCTTCACCCTTGATATGGGGCTCCCATTAGGACTCCTCTTGGATATCCTGTTGTTACCCTAGTTCATGGAGATCCTGTAGCTTTGTATCTGTAGGCCTAGCCCTTCACATGCTACAGCATCTCATAGATGAGGTGGATGTTGGGGTGGGCCAACTCATAGTCCTGGTTCTGGGCCTGGGTGGTAGTTGGGTTGGTCAGCCAGCCAGTTTTTCCTCATGGACACCACCAGGGTGAGCTCTCCAGCATTGCTCCAGCTAGCTCACCCACTGCAGCAGCCAGCAAGGAGTAGGGCTAATTTTCCTGCTCTCATGCCCTTGGGGGCCAACTCACCCACAACCCCACCACCAGGACCAACTTTACTGTTTTGCCCAGGTGAGGTGCAGGGCCTGCTCTCCCAAGCACTGCAGTTGGTGAGATGCAGGGCCAGATCTCCCACTCTTGTGTCTGCAAAGCCAGCTCTCTAGCCTACCACAGACAACAAGGGGCAAGGAACCAGGGAGGGCATCTTTTCCTCACCAGTGCTACCACATGGCAGACAAGGGGGCCAGACAAGGCAGGGTTAGCTCTCCTGCTCTCATGCCCTCAGGGCTGGCTCACCTTCACCCCTGCCAATGGGATCAGCTGTACTGTGCTACCCACGTGAGATGCAGGGTCAGCTCTCCCACCCACCACAGGTGGCAACAGGTGGAGGGGAGAGGAGGACATCTCTCCCTTGCCCAGTCCACTATATGACAAATGAGAGGTGGAGCCAGATCCCTCACACACTTTCGCCGGGTCAGATCACCTGTATCCTCTCAATGGGGCCAAGTCTATTGTGCTTTCTAGGCTAAGTATAGGGCCACTCTCCTGTGTCCTGCAGCTGGTGAGAGGCAGGGTCAGCTCTCCCACTCTTGCACCCCAGAGACCAGCTTTGCTACCTGCAGTAGGTGGTGAGGGGCAAGGGGGACATTTCTCCCTTACGCACACTAATGAGTGACAGACAGATGGTGGGGCTAGCTCTCCCACTCTCAGACTGGAAATTTTATTTTTGTATGTTGATTTTGGTCTTTTGTAACTTTACAGAGTGCTAAAAATTCCTTGTTGGTGACAGTTATCTGCATATTAGGACAGTTTATTTTTTCATTTTTTTTCTTATCTTTGTATGTTTAGTTCTCTGCATTGCCTTGTTCGGGCACCAGCACCATGTTGAACAGACGTGATGATAGTGGCTGCCCTAGTCTTATCAATTTTAGGGAGAAAGCACCCAGTCTTTCTCATCGAAGCATAATGTGAGCTGTCGGCTTTTGTAGATTTTTTTTTTAACCATGCCCATATAATTCTCTATTTGTAATATGCCCACACCTTTCATGTGTGGCTGTGGATTTTTATCCCATGATTTGTCTGCATAGGTTGGTGAGTTCAGGACATTTCCTTTGTAAACCATTAACACTGTCTGTTATTTTTGACTTTTGAATATTGAACTAGCCTTGAATACCTGTAAGAGGTTGACCCATTAAGATGTATATTTATGATAACACATTGCCAGATTAATTTTGTTGTTTCACTTCTCTATAGTGTTTCCTTTTGTTTTATTTGCTCTCCTGCCTCCTCTCTTTTTCGGGTTTTTAATTTGGGGTAAATCTAGTTCTATGATGTAAGTGAGGAAATACTTCTTCCTCTTATATATTTTGTTGAGATTTGGTATAAATTTGATGCACTTAAAAACTATAATTGAAAACTTCCTTGGTGTAATCCTGGGCCTGGGATGTTAGGAGTTTTTTAAAAAGCTAATTCACATTAATAAGTAATATTTTATAATTTATCTTATGTTACAGATTTTTTATTTTTTTTAAACATAGACATTTAAAGGAAGCATCTCAGAAAAACTTTACCTGCATCCCATATACATCAAGGCTTTATTTTCATTTCCCTTTTTTTTCTGCGAATGTTTTATTTGTTTTGAGGCATTGTCTTTAACTGTAGGGTAGCTTGGAAATGCATTTTTTAAAAAAATTCTTTAGTATTTAGAAAGTTTCCCTCTATCTTTCTGTTAAGGAAGCCTACCTCAATTGCATTGTGATTAAATAATACAGTGCATGATTTGAATTATTTCAAATTTATCAGTGCTTATTGAGTAACATGGGGTCTATTTGTGGGAATGTTCTATAGACACAAAATATGCATTCTGTTGCTATTGGCTAGAATAGTATGTCTATGTGCCAAGTATATCCTATAAACTGATTGTGTTACTCAGACAAGGCTTGCCTATTTTATATCTAAAGTTTCTATGATTTCCTCAGATATATTTATATTGTGCATTTGCTTAGTTAACCTTTTATGTCTACTGAGTTTTTCTTTATAGGTTTTGAGGCTTTTTGGTGCCTGCATATTTCCATTTACTGTGACTTCTCGGTAGGTTGTGTCCTTTAATGTATAATATCTATTTGTCTTGAGTTGTTTACTTTGCTGTGCCATCTACTTTAGCTGACATTAATATACCTTTAAATTCCCTACTCTCCTTGAAAATTCTGGTGATTCTAAAAAGATTTTAAGTTAACCAGCAAAAAATATAGCCTTATTTTAATTTTTGGTGAGCAAGTACCTCATCCTTACTGCTACTTGTAAAAATATGTAGACAATATTCACATTGCTTAAAATGAGTATTAAAATTATTTTGAAAAGTTCTATAAATGTCATTTTTAATATCATTACATTACATTGATAGGTTATTTGAGGAAGGAGAATTTAAACTCTCAAATATTGCCCTCTTATTCTTATAGATGCTGGATGGATGTGAGTACTTCTAATTTCAGAGACCTTGTAACTTTATTTCTCCATAGATATCAGGAAGAGGGAATGGGTGATGTTAATTCACTTCGGGAAATGGTATCTTCCTTTCATCAGGAAAGGAAACCATAAGATGAGATCAATCCAGGAAATGTTGGTAATAAACTATAAGTAATTGATATTCTGTGAGATGAGATACCTCATCTTCCTCATGTGATTTAATAAAAAACTCATTATTAATAACATTTTTGCAAATCATATGATATTTGACATGAACACATGAAATTTGTACTATATTTAAAGTTTTAGTTCATACTATTTTCCTCTCTCTCTACAATCTTCATAACCTAATTTTAGATGTTATTTTAGTTACTTAATTTTATTTTGTGGCTTCTATAAAAGTCAAATGTGGGACATGAAAATTATGAGAAATAGACATTCAGTGTAATTTTCAGTGATGATCACCACAACCCCTACTGAAACCACCTAGTGTTTAGAAGCAATAGAACTCATTATTTCTTCGTGGTCTACAATGTACCATAAAATCTGGTCCCTACCTCCCTCAGTCATTTCTTCTGATTCATCCAGTGATGCTACAAATGAGTACTGATGGGAAGCTGCGTCTTTCAAGGCGTCCTAGCATCCAAGTTGAAAAAAGAAGATGCTATTCTGCGTCTTCTTCCACTCAGGTACACATTCTATCAGGGAGACTTTAGATCTATCTATACCTACGAAATTATCCAAGATTAAAATAATAAAAAAAAAACTCACTGTAATGTCCATTGATTGCCAGTTCTTATCTTTAATCCTGTAAGTAAAAGAATGTTGAGGTCATTACAAATGGATCATTGTTTTTAGAATGAACCCAGCACACACATTTGCAGCCCTTGTGTAACTACTTCCAGAATTCACAGGAGTGTTACAGTGTTGTATGTCTTCTCCTTGGTGAAGGGACTGGGATCAACTGGGTGGAATATACTGCCAAGACTATTCTAATGCGGTCATGTAAAAAGGATTATTTCTCCAGAGAAACATGTAAGTATAGTGCTCCTCTTCTTGCAGTGTTTAAAAGAAAACACGTGATGCACATCTAGCTTTCTTATTCTGTGAAAAGGGTAAGACAGACATTATTGTTTCATATGTATAGTTGGAAAAACTGGAAACTGAGCACCTGCAAGCCTCCTCCCTGAGCAATGGCTCTCACTGTATCCGAAGGTGCTGCAAAAACTGCCAAGAGGGAAAAGAAATCAATTGTCTCTCTGAGCTGGAAAGTCTATGAACCACGAGAATGACTGGACCATCAAAATATCCCCAGTAGTGCAATAGTGGCAATTTTATCTTGGGGGTAACCAGCAACTGTTTAATTGTCATTAAGGCCTGATCAATAGGAGGGAATTCATGCCTGGTGCTGAAAACCTAGCATACTATAAGTAGCTGGAGTAATCCTAGAGGCTAGAGGAAAACAAACTACAATCGTTTTTCTAAACCAATTTTATTTCCTAACTGTATCCTAAATACTTATATGTGTATCCACAGATAAAAGTAGTTCTTACCCCCTTATCAAAATAGCTTCTGTTTGCAATAGATGGAGATGATGACAGAGATCGGCAACTGGTGAAAGTCAGAGAATAAGTAACTATAGCATATCCAACCCCAACTGATAGATCCACAACACAGTTACCACACCTAAACCCCAAGAAACCTAATGGAAGTGGGGCAGAAAGAATGTAGGAGCCAGAGAAGTAGACCAGATGCTGATAGTGTCTTCATGACACGGCAGTGAAGCTGCATCCATGAAATCTCTGCAGTATGATTGCCCAATCAAAACCTACTTAATGACATCACCAATGAACATGCCAATGTGGATGGGAGAAATTTCACAAGGCTGGATGAAGAACTAGAGGCAGTCAATGGCTGCTGAGAGAGGGAGAATCATTTTTCTCCAGGTATGAGCCCCCTGATAGGTTATTCAATTCAAAAGAATCAGCCCTAAATACTTGTACATAAAAGCAACACTAAAACGACTCAGTAAAATGTGTGTGTGTGTGTGTGTGTGTGTGTGTGTGTGTGTGTGAAGTGTATATATATATAACTATAATAAAGATAAGGTCGCACAATTGAGAAAAAGTCAAGGGACATGGAAGAATTTGGGTGGAGAGATGGGGGACAGATTGAAAATAAAATATTTGTATATAGAACTCTCAAAAATTTAAATTTAAAAAGAACTGCATACAAATGTAAATTTGGAAATGGGATAGTTCAGTCTACCACTTCCCACTAGCTTAGGACATTTGCTTACACTCTTAGAGAAGTAGTTCCTCAAGGTGTATCTACAAAAGGAGTTGCTCCTTGGAGACATAATGAGCATCTGGGCAATTGTTTCTACAGTGTTTTGAATCATCATCCACAAAGGTCGCACTGAGCCCCTTCTCTAGCAGGCAGAAGTGGGGGAAGAAGGCTGCCAATTATTCCACTTCTGCAAATGAGGAGATTTGGACCTGTTGATCTCCCTACTCATGCAAAGTTGCCGTAGGGGAGAACCAGGTAGTATAGGAGATTAGCCTTAATGTCTGTGCTTCAGCAATTAGATGGGAAGAAGGGCTAGAGATTTATCCTTCGACAAATGTGTACTACTTTAGGAAATATAGTAAGTCAGGGATTCCCTCAAGAAACCCAAACTAGGCATTTCTTTTCAGCTGCAAAACTAAAATTATAGGAACAACAGATGGGAAAGTGCTTTGCAGAAGTAGATAAAACACTAGAAAATGTGAAGGCTTATGATGGGAAGACCTCCTCCCCACGTTACCCCCGCCCCGTGCCCAATTCCTCAAAGGTTCCTTTTGTGTGTGTGTGTAGAATCTGGTAGCAGCATACTGAAGCACTGACTAGGATTGCTGGGATGTGCATGACTTGGAATGGAGTATTATACTGAGGAATTACCGCATGTTGATAGGATTACCTAAATTTATTTTTCAGTGACTTTTTGTTTTTAAGTTTGGGATACTTAAGAATGATATTTTCCCCTTTGGAGGGCAGAGATTAATATAGACTAATTCTATTTGTATCTGGCTGAGTGGTCTAAGACAGTTGCTGGCGGCTCAGGGATCAATTACAGAGGAATTAACTCAGAGTCCTTCTTATTTGCCTCCGTACTCAGTTCTGACTTCTTACCCCTAGGTAATAGTTCCAACTCTCTTCTAGTACAGTGGGATAAAGCTTCTTTTACCACTTCAGAATTCTTTGTTGTTTATTCTTGGCATCTGTTGGATGACTCACGAAAGTAGGATTTCCCCATATACTCACTTGTAACTCATTAAGAAAACGTTAAGAGTTTGGAGGATATTCTTACACACGTCTTCCAATGTTCTATTATCCTGTATCCAAAAGCAGAATTAGTTTCTCCCATTTCGTGTATCCAAGCACTTGCAGGCTAAAGCATCTGCTACTTCTTTTTATGGTAGACCCAAGGCTAATTCTTCCAAGGTAGATTGACTGAGACTCTTCATTAGGCAAGAATTCCTTTGGAGAGATTGCGAGGGAGGGAGAAGGTAAATGCAGCCTTCTCTTTGGTGGGAGAGTGGAAGAGGGAAAACTGAGATTCCTCCACTTTTAAAAATGAAATGTCCCAAGTGTCTTTGTGGAAGAGCTATCGAAAGTAAGTCTAGCTATAAGGAAAGGACCAGTCCATCTAGCACGGCAGGTGGTGTGCCCTCCAGCGTGTGAGCTCCAACTCCAACCAGCAGCATCCCCTACCCAAGTGCTGAAAACACCAATTCTAGGGTCTTACCAGAGACATACTGAGAATGGGCCTGGAAAACTGTGTTTTAACAAACTATCCAGACCACGTCTGCTAATATCTGAAAACGTGTTTCATTTCATCCACAGAAGAAATTTCCAGCCTCTAAGAATTGGCTGGATATGCAGAGTCTAAAGATCCTTGTAAAGACATTTAAACAACCCCTCTGCTCAGAGTTATATGGATATCAGAGGCCAATGGTACTTCTGGATTTGAGATTTTTAGAAGATGCTCTGAAGATATCCTGAAATGTCTCCACCTCTACTGGAGTCCTCTTTGCTATTCAACATTCATCTATATTTTTCCTGCAGTCTTCATAATTTCCCTGCAGTCTGCATAGCTAGCTGAGACATGGCATGAGAACAAATATACAAGGTATAAAGAAGGGGAAACAGACAGACTTTGATGACTGGGTGATGGGCTGTAGAAATAAAGAAATCAGAGGTGAACACCAGCTTTCTCACCTGGGTAAATGAGTTTCAGTTAGTGTTTGGTGTTGGAATTTACTGTTCTGGGAAATACTAGACAGACAGTGGAGTTTGTGGGTTCAAAGCAGTGATGTGTAGAGTGTGGACTTTCTTGACTTTGTAGTACTTGTAGATTTTATCAGTTAATTTGTCAAATAGTGGGTCATTCTTGGGTTGTTGAGAAAGTGATTTATACTAGAAATGGACGCCGTGGTGTTTTGAATGAGAATGGTATCCATTGGCTCATATACTTGAATGCTTGGTATTCAGTAAGTGGGCTGTATAAGGATTGTGAGGTGTGACTTTATTGGAAAAGGTATGTCACTGAGGTGTGGGCTTTGAGGTTCCAAAAACCCATGCCATTCTACTCTCCCCTCTCACTGCCTCATTATTGTTGTCTCAACATGGAAGCCCTCATCTCTTGCTCCAGCAGTATACCTGCCTGCCTGCTGCCATGCTCACAGCCATGATGGTCATGGACACTGAGACCCAATTAAATTTATTCTTTTATAAACTGCCTTGGTCACGGTGTTTTGCCAAGGCAACAGAAAAGTAACTAAGATCGATGCATAAAGAAATGGATGCTGCATTGGATGTATGTGAGTAACTTAAACAAATGATGGGATAAAGTAAAAAGGAGAGAAGATGGGAATATGAGAACATGAACATTTTAAGGATAATTCAGAACTTTTTATGAAGATGACAATGTTTTAGATCCTCTATGAAAAAAAAATAGATTACATATGAGCATTTTATTGGCATGTGTGGGAGAGGCAGACATTTATAAAGGGTAAAAGGGAAAATAAGAAGGATTTCTAGGGGAAAGATGTACAAAATATGAACCCCAAACTATGAAAGGGAAAAGGAAGAAGGGCTGGGTGGGTTGGTGTATACTCATACGGCAGGGTGCTTCTCACAAATGCCTAGGCAAGTCCCTGAGCAAAGCCTACATTAACTGGAGAGCATGCTGAGCAGAGTGAGGACTTGATCCACAGGCAGTGGTCAGTGCAATAGTATGACAGGTAAAACTATCAGTTGTCTCTCTTTGAAGCCACCCTTTGAAAGGCACATCTTATATGAGAGTTCCCAGAAGGAGTGCTGGCACCAGAGCCATAGAGAGGATGTTATACATACTATACTCATAATTTTTCTATGAATAAGAATGATGGATAACCCACCTTAAAATTGCAAACTTGAGCCTGAGTCTTTACCCTGTAAAATCTGTAGTTAATAGTCATGTGCAAAAATGTGCATAATTGGAGGCAGCATTAATACCGGGGAAAACAGGGTTCGAGGGAGGATGATGGATTGGCTTTAAAGTTTAGAACCATTTATAACTTTCAAATATGCACTTTGAGTTGATTTGAAATATTTCATACTTGAGTTTCCTAATGGAGTTAATTAATCACAACTGATTTCGTTGCAAGCACAGCACCAACCAAAAACGACGCAGCCACAGCATAAATGGAAATCAAGGCGCATCACTCCTACATATTTAGTGATGGAGCAGAGGCTTTCCCCCTCCTTTAATCCTTAATCTGTTAATATGTTGTTTTGCAATACAGTTAGACACTCATTTATTGTATTGGCTTCTTTATTTTCAGATTAATTTATTTAACAATTCCGAAGTCATCACATATTTTTATTATTTTCTTAGACTTGCTTTGAGAAGCTAAAAAAAACCCACAGCTCTGCTTTTCAAAATTCTTACCTACGTGCACATGACCTGCAACACATGATCTGGAAACATAGATCTGTTTTCAGAGGAACTTGGAGTGTTTCTACCATAGACACATACAACATCGAAACAGAGTTTAGGAAAGACAAAGGAAAAAGTAGCTTACAAATACGCTCTATATTAGGCTACTTCTACATGTATAAAGCTGTGTGATGGCATGTTTGATGGTCTCCTTCGTGACTTTAAAGGATGGATCTGCATAAAATGGGGCAATGCTGTGGGCAGACGGAAAGAGTACAAGAAGTAAACAAATGGCTCCAACCTGAACCAGGAAGAGAAGGTGAAATTATGAGATGCACAGCATCATGCAGTTCTACTGTTCAAAATCAAATGCTTCTTACTTTGTAAGTTAATTCATGTTTTGTATCTAATTTCTGAAACCAGGTCATATTGTGGATTACAGGAAATCATCTCTGTCATTTATCCTACTATGTTATACACATGCTGTGAGTGTTCAAGAGCAGGTGGGTAAACTGAGCTGTCTCACTGTTTTCAAGCTAATTAGCCTCACAGATACATTTGTAACGTAATCACTACTAATATATCTTTTTGTTTCTGAGTTACTACAACCCAGTTCTGATTTGTAGGACTAAGTCCTTCTGTATTCCTCAGTGCCTAACAGTTTTCACAATTTCCATTAAAGCCTACATGAAAACGGCTTAGCTAGACTCATCTTGTCAAAGCTGCCTCATTATGTACTTGATTGGATGTGGCAGCCAAATAGGCTTAATGTATTTTTACGTGTGAGGTAGTCATACATGAGAAGCATCTGAGAGGAACCTCACATCCACCATTGTGAGATGTTTGGAAGGTATCTATTCATGCTGGGTTTATGCAGAGCTCTTTAATTCACTGTCTTTACACAATCATAATTAAATTCAAAACAGTAGGTAAAATTACATGATTGTATCCAGAATACTTCTGATGATCTCCACTTTTATTTCTCTAAAGACAACTTGAAAAAAAAAGTATAGGTATGAAAAGTATGTGAGTATACAGAATGGAAAATATTATGATACATCTATTTGTATATATAACTTTATTAAACTATACATAAACATTATGAGGATGGATTTTATGTGTCCACAGGATGTTGAGATGCCTTGTTGAGTATTGTTCTGAGTATATCTTGGAAATGTTCATGGGTGAGATTAACATTTGAATCTATAGTTGAGTGAAACATATTCCCCTTACCCATGTGGGTGGACATCATCCCATCTGCTAAAAACTTAAATAAACAAAAGAATCCTCTATTCTTGGCCTGAGTGTCTATGAGCTGATCATCAGTTTCTCCTATTGCTGGACTATAACATTGACAGATACTTATACCGACAGATATGCTCAATCGTGGGCCTTGGCGTCAGGATGGTCCTATATCATCAGCTCTCTTCGGTTTCTTGTTTGTCCAAAGCAGGCTGTGGGAATTCTCAGTCACTATCATTTATATGACCCAATTTTATTGTCTCTGTTTATCTGGAGAACACACACACGCACACACACACACACACACACACACACACACACACACACATACACCAATAACAATATGCTTCTAACTATAGAGAAGAGTTTTAACTCTTTTAAAATACTGGTAGGCAGGTAGAATGTGTTTGGTCCACTCATATTTTTTGCTTCCAGGAGAGCTTCACAATCTTGAAGTTGACAATAATTATTTTTTGTTTCGATTGTAAAAGTTATGAAATTAGAGTGCTTTTAGGGACATATGTGCTGATGGAAACAATTGAAGTCATTAAGCTTCAGTGAGCTTATTAAAGTGTTTACTGATCATGATGATTTTGTGTTGAGCAGAATTTAGGGACCTCTCCAGGGGTGGCATCAGTAATCCATCGGAATTTCCCATTACTGCTAACTGAAGAAAGAGTAAGACAAGAGTAATTAAAATTGTAATTACATCAACACTAAGAAGTAACTTGAAATAGAAAAAGGTTATAATTTTACTCAAAAACTTTCCTTTTAGTGACTTTCTGGATTTTTGGAGAGGAAACACTCTTGGCTATGTATTGTACATTTCCTCCTAAAGCTTGCCTTCTATAGACATCTGCAAAGTCACTTAGTTGAATGTGGAGGCTTGAGTTATTTCCAAATTCCATGTTAAATGAAAAGTGAGACTTTGAAGTAGAGTAGTACAATTCTTTTTAAGCAGAACAATTTGATATGCTAGTGGCACAGACACACAGGGCTGCATATTTCTCTATACACAACTATATCAAGGAACAAAATACTACATTTCAGTGAAAAGATGTTAACCTCAGGGTGGGAGTTTATGAAAGGAAATGGAAATCTGTCAAACTTATGCATACTCTATATGGTGAATGTTTTGACTATATGTCTCATCACTTTCGTTTTTGAGAAGTAAACAATATTTTCAAGTCATTCTTGGTTTTAATATTTAAAATATTTCTTTTCAATTGATGCTTTTCCTCTAAAACATTCTAATCATTTTCCTAAATATTTTTAAATTATTTTTTTCCTGTAAATCAGATGTAGATTAAGTGATGCACAGGTAGTTTGAATAAGAGTAGAATTTGTGAAGGGCAACACTCACAGGCAGGCATGGTGACAGGTTTAGGAAGGTGGAACAGAGGTCTATGAGAGACAAACGTGTCTGGAATAATGCTTACACTTTCTCTTCTCCACAACTGCAGAAGAAACTATGAATGTGGAACAGGTGAGTCTGAAATCCTAGGGACATGAGGTTTGACTGGGGACACTTCATGGAGACAGGAGACAATGGAGCTTTGGAGTCCAGCACAGAGTGCTTGCTAGCATGGCAAGTGGGACCCTTTGCCAAGCCACTCTAGAGATAATGAGAAGTTCAAACAGGGACATGCGTGGGTGAATACTGTGGACAAAACACATAGATCTGTTTTCTTTTGCCAGACTCCCATTAGGATGCTAGGAAAGGAGAAAGATGGTGGTGGTCCATCAGAATGAGGAGATGGCACTAGGGGACAGCAAGAAAGTGGACAGTGATTTGCAGAGAGGAAAACTGGACAGCACGGGAACATTTGGAGAGCTCCAGTGAGAAGCAAAGTTAGTCATGATGTGACTCTCAAGAAAGCCTCAAGAACTTGAGACATTCTTTATCTCCAGCATTCCCTCTGAAGTGTGGCATTTGAAAAAGGAGGTTGTTTCTGTCTCCACAGAGAAGGTCTTCTCACGTCTTTAGACAGTTTGCTGCAGAAGCCTGGGACACACAGAAATCATACTAGTGTCCAGGCCCTGAGCCTAGAAATGCTTATTTCACTTAGCTTGAATAGCATCCAAGCACACAGATTTTGTGAAAAACCCCAAGAAGATTCTGTTGTAATCAGAGGAAAGGACTACTGTTATCAAACGTATTGACCACTTTTGAGAAAGTGAGATGGGCTTAACTAAGACATCTAACAGGATAGAGGCGTGGGAAGCAGCTGACCCTTTCATTTCTCTGACACTTCTGCATGCAATCCTGCCTATTCGAGGCAGTGTGACTTATTCCCACCTAACTATGACTCAGACTCAAAAAGGTCAACCAGAACCCCAACAGGAGGGGATTTTATAGTCAATTGTCCAGATCTTAAGGACCCTAAGAAGCATCACTTCCATGTACTATTGAATTACAATCCTAAAAATATTTTTTTCTCTTATTCGCACACACCTCCATGTCCCATGAGATAGACAGCACAAAAGAAAAAACAAGGTTGGCCGAGGAGTGAGGTATCCTTGAGGGTTGACTTTCACACCCAGACCACCACATTTAAAATTGGGAACGCAGGGCTTTCATGCTGTGCATGTTTTCACCATCGCTTTGTTTTCATGTCACGCGAGCAATTTTGATATAAAACAATATTGCTCTGAAAATAGAGCGCTGTCCCCTGGAATGAAGGCAAATGAGGATTTAGAACCCTTGCAGGTTGTTCTGTCAGGACTAATTTGGGTGCTAAAGTTCTGTTTGCAAACCTGAGTCAACAGGAACGCAGACAGCTTGAACAAGATGAAATGGTGATATTGCCCAAAGGAACAAGCCGATCGGGGAGCGCTCAGCATGCATTTGAATCAAGAGCATCTGCGACAACTTTAACTCTACCTCATACAGTTTGGGCTGGACGGAACCAAGGGAGGCTTAACCCGCGACACCTGGCAAGGAGGGCAGAGAGCCACACACTAGACTTTCTGATAGCCTCTCTGGGCTTTTGCAGCATAGGAGGGCTTGCGCTAGGCAACAACTCCATCCAATTCTTCTGCAGCTGTCCATCACAGAGGGCTCCAGCAAATTCTAATTCCCGATCTTGTCATCCGCAATAAATATTTATTGCATATTTAGGGAGACCATGGCAACAAAATTGAGTCTGAACTAAATTTATAAATTTATAAAATGTTTTTTGTTTTAGACAATGCATCTAAAGACATGTGACAGAATTATTCCTTTTAAAAATAACAAGTTCCTGCTTATACAATTAAATGCTTTTGAGCCAGGTCTGCATCTAGGATTATATGCTTTCAGAGAAAAACTTATTGATGCCCAGAAAGGATTTTTTTTCCTGTGAGGATTTTGGGGTCTGATGTAAGTCAAGCAATGTTGTGCTGGTCACCATGGGTTCTGTTTAACTAAGGCGGCCAACTGGTAGTATTTGGCCTCATAAAGATCTTTGTTGTTTTTTGTTTGTTTGTTTGTTTGTTTGTTTTGAAGACAGAATCTAGTGTAGTCGAGGCTGGCCTCAAACTCCCCATGTAGCTGAAATAGGCATTGAGCTTCTGATCCATCTCCTTAGTTCTGAGATAACAGGCATGTGTCATCACATCAGCCTAAGGTTTATTCCAGTAATAGTTGGTAGTGTAGGCATGGGAGTGAGAGGAACAGATGTGCCTGTATTATGTGGGAAAGACTTGGCTTCTTTGATGTAGGACCTTATTTCCACAAGCACTGATCTAGGACAGCTAATCAAGCTGAAGAGTAAAAGCCACACTGATTATCTAAACTCCCCAGGCTCAAAGGAAGGCCCACTGCCATCCATACCGGCAAAGAATAAAATGAACCTCCTCTTCATTTCTCTGGGGGTCTCAAGTCCCTTTTCAGGTTTTAAATAGTAGTTGTTTCTAGAGCTGTACAGAAGATGAAATATTTTTTCCCGTGAACTGAAACTGTCCTTTCACTATAAGACTATACTCACAGTAAAGACACTCGCAGAAAATTTCTTTAGTAAACATTTTTCATCATATTTTGATCACTGCTAGCAAATACGAACAAAAAAACCCACAAGTATGGAAATAATATTAAAAGAAATGAATGAAAACTAGTTCTGTAATAATAGGTTTTTACTATTTAGTATGGATTTTCAGAACCTATTGATTGGATGTTTGTGTGTGTGTGTGTGTGTGTGTGTGTGTGTGTGTGTGTGTATGTGTTAGTGTGTGTGTGTGTGTGTGTGTGTGTGTGTGTGTGTAGCCACATTCACTCTTTTTACCCTTTGTACAGAAACAGACATGTTGGAAAGTGCTGTGGGATAATGCTTTTGTACACTGGTTTAATAAAATGCTGATTGGCTAGTAGCCAGGCAGGAAGAATAGACGGGATAAGCAGACAGGGAGAATTCTGGGAAGAGGAAGGCTGAGTGAGGAGACACCAGCCTGCCGTCTAGGGAGCAGCATGTAATGGCATACAGGTAAAGCCACAGAAAACATGGTGACATATAGATTAACAGAAATGGGCCGAGTTTAAGTGTAAGAGCTAGTCAGTAGTTAGCGTGAGTTAATGGCTGAGCAGTTTTACTTAACATAAGCCTCTGTGTGTTTACTTGGGTCTGAGCAGCTGAGGACCAGGCAGGACACAGGAAAACCTTCAGCTACAGGAACGCCTAATTTTTGGACCATATTTACTGAGTTCCCTTTCTGGAGAAGTGATGGTAAAGGGGGATCTTTCTGCAGGTTGGTTGTAGTTTATTCCTTCTTCTTCCCAGATCTCTACACTCTGCTGAATGGCTCTGTATGAAGTGTGACCTGCATAATCTCATGGATTAATCATGCTGGTCAACAGAAGGTACTGCTGTCCTTTCTTGTCATCAAAATGTCTTAGGAGACAGCAACATAAGAAAGAGTAACACTACCTCCCACTTGGTAAATTTTCCTTCTTAAATTAGGTCCTAAGAGATTCCAAACTTCAGGGTTTAAGAACCTTTGGTGCCCCCACATCTCTCACTGAATCTCTCTGCATGCTTCTAGAGAAAAGAGTTTGCAAATATGTCAATGACCTCAGAAAGTCTGGAACTAAAATTTTAGAAATGTATGTATAGGAATAAAATAAGATTTAAGAATAGTATCCTTCTAATATATAAGAATCTGAATTCATCAAAGTTGTTGGAAATCAGTTCTTACATTTTTTAGTGATAATTTTGTACGGAGTTTTAATGGGGACTGAAAGGATGGCTCAGCAGTTAACAGGACTACACCACTATTAAAGAGGACCCAAGTTTGGTTCTCAGCCTCCATGTCCTATGTCTTACAAATGCCAGTAAGAGTATCTCCACTCTGAGACACCTTACTTTGGCCTCCTGGGGCACTCCACTCATGTGTACAGACCCACTTCTAGACTGGTATACATACATATAAATAAAAATATTTTAAATCTTAAATAAATTTTTAGACATCTCTTTTAGTCAAGATTTGTAGCCCAACATAACAAGTGAGGGATTTTATATATATATATATATATGATATATCTATATATCTATCTATATATATATAGATATATATATATCATGCTAACCTGAGAAATATTCTCCATAAAATTGCATATTTGTAAATTAGCTTATTATCAGTGGAATGTAGACTATTACACTTACATTACTACCTTAGAGCCCTCTAATTTTCTTAAATGCCTTTTCTTCTTCATGATAATACCATGTCTTTCCTTTTCATTCTACAATTTAAATATTATTTTATTTTTCCAAAAAGGCTAATGTCTACATTAACCCATAAGCCTCCACAACACAATCTTTATTTTTTCACGATCTTTATTTTTTATTTGCATAACAAACTCTTCTTCCGAGATGGAGTGTCTTGTTTCATAAACATTCCTACATGAAACATAAAATGCCATTTTATTGAGTTTCATGAAATTGATTTGATACATTTGCTTCTGTTATCTTTCAACTAATAAGAAAAAATGAGCTTTGTACTTTAGTCTCAAAATGAAAAGCAATTTGATTCATATAAATATCCTTTTTCTATTTGCAGGTATGTATTTCCAGAATGAGCTCACTTTGTAGCTTTTTCTCAAATTCACTTTTCCAGGATGTTTTATAAAATGTACTTGATAAAAGAAAACATCCAATATCAACCACTGTTTTTCTTAAAAGTTTTGAATGAGGTTTTATTCTTTCCTACATTTTTGAAGATCAGAATTCAAACATTCAAACGAAATTCACTCATTTCTCCCATTTTTTTTTTTACCTATTTCATTTTGAATCTAATATTAGAGTTGTATAATTAGTGTGTGCCTGTCTCGAAGCATGCCATTTAAGCAATGTGGTTATAATTTTAGAGCCTGGAAGGTATTTTTAAAAGTTTCTGGATCAGAATATTTCACCTGGAAAAGAGTAACAACCAGCTGCATGGTACCAGGCATCCAGCTGCACTCAGTCCAATGCTCCCTGCTGTCCTGTGTTCTCATTTGTAACCAGAGGCATCCTCAAGCTTACCCAAAGCCAGGTGGGCTGACTTCTGATCCCTCATATGGACATAGCAGCAGCCTACTCCAGGTTTGACCCTTGTCAGTGGCCAGGCTTGAAATGTGCTTCTGCCCAGTAAAGAAAGAGCAATTTACTATGATTTTTCCACTGCGCAGTTTTGGGAGAGTGTCACCCTCCTAAGCCAGAAGGTCCTCTCTATCCAGTCTTATGTCTAGGGGGCTAGTACATTTCAGAAATTCTCTTAGATGCTGGCTTCCAACTTGTAAGCTTACAAAAGCAAAAATTGACTCTATATGGGGAAAAGACAGACATAACTTGTAATCCATCAAAATCTTCACTTAGTAAATGCTTGAAACACATCAGATTCTGCCTCAGGAATCATTCCATATTTAAAAACAAATAAGATTTTAAATTTATGAAATCAAGTAAGAGAAGATGAGAGACATGCCGAATTCAAACCTGAGTCAGTTTGAGAATGAGGATGTTAGGAAAGAGAATAGAAGACAAAATTAGTTTCTTCTTCTTTTAAAGGGAAACTATATACTTTCTTTTTCTATTTAATTTTCAAATAGCTTAAAGATTCACAAATTTGTAAGAACTAAAAGTAATGGCATTTTCCATCCGAACACAAGATTAATGAAACGAAGTTTGGTTCGTTTGTTGTTACTTCCCTTGCTCTCCTGCTTCCTGAAGTTGTCTTTAAGTTGCAGTGCAGAGCGCTGTCACAACTCACTATTGACACAGAGTGGAAAAAAAACCAACAAGTCTTACCTGAGAGCTTTTGTGGTGGTAGCACTACCTCAGTCTCAATCTAGTTTATCCCTACTGCTTCTCTGAAAGTCATTTCTCCTTTAAAACTGAAATGTAGAAGCACCAGGATGGGGAAAGCCAGAGTTAGGAATCTCAAAAAATCATTTTAAAAACAAAGCTAAAGCCAATGGGAGAATTGGACAGCTCCATTTCATAAGCTCACATATTGTTTATTCTAGAATTTGCTTCACATTTTTTCCCTCTTGCCACGATTTCTTAAAACTCCTTTGGGTATTTTGAGCCTGTCCCTCTTTACCACCATATGGGCTGAAATATTAACTGCAAGGCAGCATATTCGGGGCATGTGGGCATGAATACAACTAGACTTTTTAGAGTGAGATAAAACAAAGACCCTTGATGTGTTATGGTTTGGGTTTACATTTAGTGGGTCACCTCTGGCTCCATGCATTTTGAGAAGTTATTTTTATACTTTGAGCATTGTTGTATTTTTTTTTAACATGAGGTAATCCCTAGGGGAGAAAACTCAAGAATAGCATTATTATCAGATTTCAGCACTCACATCTTCCTGAATCATCTTATGAAGAAAATGGCATTGATAACTTTCTTTCATGGGGGTGCCATGAGCGATGCCATAATGCTAGAGATAGATAATTACTGCTGAACTAAACAGAACCAAACTTGACTTACTTTAAAAGTCAAAAACCACTTGTAATTTCATCTCTTTATTTTTCTTGATTTGATTTAAAATTGTTTCTTGTTTTAAAATTCAAAGACATTCCTGTCATTTTTATGTAGAAGGATGTTTTCATGTTTAAAAAAATCATTGTTTATAGATATTTTGTTGTGATAGAATGAATATAAAACGTGTTAATTACAGAAATCACTGGACTGATCTGTGTCGCACTTGGTTAGTGGTCTTGCTATATTATATAATATAATAATTGTTCTAGGACTGGATTTTAAGACAGAGAAACTCATTTTCATCTCTTTTTGCTAATGAATCAAGAATAGACATTCTTTCTATATGCTACTGAATTCAATTTAATGCTGAATGAAAAAGGATGTAAATTACATATTTTTTTTCAGATAAAGGAATTAAACATACCAAATGTAAAGATTAATAGTGTATTTCTGAGATTTGATAATTTGACTGTCTTCACAACTAAAATACACATAAGACATTAAACTGTTCTAAGAGACATTCCTTTTATTTGACAAAACAATTATATCTGCATGATAGGTTCTTCACAGTGATGATTGTGTTCATTCTCTTACTCATAGGAAAAGTGAGTGTCTTGATATATGCAGGCACTTAGGAGAGCATGCTCAGAATTTCTTCTTTGGTAAAACATTTTTGAGTAGTATTCTCTACTGGGCAGTTATCTTCCCAGACTTAAAAATAATGCTTTGATACATTTCTTCACATCCATTTAGATGGCCATTGGGTTTCTCCTAAGAGCATTGCTATCTCAACATTATTTCCTTTTCCTGCATTAACCTGGGTGTCTCTCACCTTGCATGGAAATATTGATCATCTTTAGTAAAATGTTTCCCAGTGGTGGCAAATGACTTGCGAATGTGGTAAAAGAAAGTGCATTGATCTCGAACCCAATAGTTATGTGCAGACAGAAGCCATTATGAACACCGTGTTTTATAGGTTTCTATTCCTTTGCTCGGCTCAGGGGACTCAAGGTATGGTTTATCATCATGACTGTGACTTTGAAGCCAATAATTAAAATACCAGTGGCAGACTATGAATAAAATCAGTTGACTTGGGCTTGTATTCAGACAATAATATCTTTTGAAAAGACTGGTTCCTTCAAATTCCAGTGAAATTTTTCAGGTTTTTGTGTTTTCATGAATGTGATGATCCTTTTTTTTTTTTTCAAGGAACTTTGATTTAGTGTATATACATATTTAAATTATAGTTTCATGTTATTCAATGCACATTTAAAAAATTCCCAACCAAAGCAAAAAAGAATATGCTTTTAGAAAATGGAATGGCAACCAAAACCTTACCAAGAGTGACAAGCATTTATGATAATGTCTTAGCAGCATTCAAATGAATTAATTGAGAAGCTATTTTTGTTCTAGTACATTTAAAATTAAGTCTGTTAAAAATACCTAGTTGTCCCCATATTCTGTTTTTGATGTCTGAAGCATTATCATGGAGGGCACACCCTCAGATGCCTCAGCCCAGCTACCAGAAACACCCACTAAACAGCGAGTTTATTGCTCCAAAGCTTCGACTGACTGGCAAATTAGAGACATGTTTAGAAAATAAATGGCCTCCATTGTGCCCTAATTGTCTATTAGTCATCTTGCCAATGAACTCCAGCTGGAGTGTTCTTGGGGTGATTGAACATGACCCCTGGGGTATGTCTGCCATTTCAAGACAAAGGAAAATTCCAACCCAAATAATTGATAGCCTGGAATTCCTCCCTAAATCTTTCCCTTCTTTACTGCCCTGTCTTTTCAGACTTCACCCTGCAGTTGAATGCATTGTCTCAAAATTGATGCTTTCCTTATTCTTCTAGTGCTTTTCTTTTGCAGCCACATTTCTTCACCGATGGAGAAATAAAACCCAGGCACTCAGACCCCTGTGCAGCACTGGCAGTGAGGTAGTTCCCATCTAGTTTAGGCAAGTGTGTATTCACATGCAAATCTTAACTAAATTGTAAGGAGGTGTGGAAAAAAACATACAGAAACCTATTACCTTGAAATCCAATGAAAACATAATTGAAGGGGATAGTAAAAGATGTAATGAAAAAGAAGAGGGTAATATTTGGGCTAGCATTTAAGCAGGGATTGGATTAGGAGTAGGGGCAAGGGAGTGGGTTAATATAATATTATACATATATATAATATTATATATATGGAGCTTGGGAACTCTGCATGTGTGGTTAATAATGCTCTCCAAAGAAATGGGTTATTCAACAAAAACCACAGTGCCAGCCAGACATGGGGTAGTTTTCTACCAGTTATCACTTAGGAAGGTCTGCAGAACAATACATACCATTGTCATTGTTCTGGGTGACCCACCATAACTATCTGGCAAGTATCTACTGATGAAGATACGACATCCTTTCATTTCAGGACATGGAATCAATCCACAACTGACCAGGCAACTCTCTCTGCAATGTGCTACGCAGACTACTAGGGGACAAATGTCATCTCATCAATAGTCTCACCCAGTTCTGTGTCATGCATGCCAAAATACTGACATGTAAGGCAAAAAATGGCGCAACAATGCCATGACTGTTATGAGGTAACCACTTGTTTTCTGATTGGAATTGAGGCCTGCTCCACTCAAGAGAATTCATGCCAGGTACTATGAACTTCATCTAACACCTATGGCTGGGGAGGTCACAAGCTTCAGGGGCAGTCTATTGTTGCCATTTTGATAAATGAATGTGTTGTCAAACTACCTCCTAAACATTTGTTTATACCTATAGATCTGAGCCGCTTTCAGTCTTGGTTAGAGATGCTTCTTTGTGCAGTGTGTAAATGGTTGATTCATAACTGAAAAAAAAAATGGGTAAGAATAAGTGACTGTGCATGCTCAGCCTTAAGTGAGCCATCTGTACCAAGTCCTCTCACTGCATTGCTCAGGACACACTGCACAAGACAGAGTGGACAGAATGTAAGAGCTGGAGGAGGCAGGAGGGCTGGGTAAGGCTATCTTCAGAAAATGACATGGCTCTTGTTCTCCTGAAATTTTAGCAGCTATGGTTTATCTGCACACGACATATAAGATTAAGTCAACCAAAATTCTGGCATGGAGGGTTGAGGGGCTCATGTTGTCCTCCAGCCTTAGCTGAGGAACTTTTGGCAGCTGATGGTCACTAGAGAAAGGCTACTCATTTTTACTTGAGGGTTATGACCACTTATGGGTTGCTCATGCTACAGTGGACGACCCCACACCCATGCACATACAGGCAACACAAATTGGATCAGTGGAACACACAAGTATGTTAAAGAGAACATGAAATGAGGAGGGAGGTGTGCTGGGGAGGTCCAGGGACAAGTTGGAGAGGGAGAATTGGGGCTGTATATATGTATATGATATGTACATGTTTGTGTGTGTGTGTGTGTGTGTGTGTGTGTGTGTGTTATTCTCAAAGAATAAATAATGTTTTTAAAACTGGAGCAAACATGAATTGATTTAATCAGCTGTTTTCCAAGAAGAAATATATTTATGCCACTGATGAACATTTAGAAATTAAGACCAAAAAGTTAACATTAACAGAACTATTGTTTGCAAATGTCTCAACCACTATGTAGATTTAAAGAATTTTAAAATACAATAATAAATCATGAAAACTCCCTACAATTATGCTGCTGAAATATAAAAAAAATGTAAATGAAATATAAAAGATAGCCTTTGCATCAGAAATACATGCATGCTAAGTATAACTAGGATTTAAGGCATAAAGCAGTTTTAAATAAAACTTACTCTTATCTGAGTATCAACAAGCCAGTCCTTTAAGAAGGTTCACATGGACAAGAGAAACTTCTAAGCTGTTGTCAGCAAGTATCTGGCAGGATCTGTCCCCAGTTTTGAGCTAATGGCAGACATGGTTAATCAATCATGACACTCTTTCTTGCTGAGTCCAGATTCAGCCTCAGGAATCATCCCAGGTGCCAAATCCATTACTTTCGATAATAGCTGCCTCAAGTATTGTGTTGAAAAGGATTCTGCTTTCACTCCCAGTTTGGGGACAGTTTTTCTGGGTGGCAACCATGGACATGCAAATAGCGCTGAGATCCTGAGAAATGATTATAACATCCTGACTTTGGTGATGACATTGTTGTTATGTTTATGAAAGTTCCTTATATTTTAGTAGTATATTCAAGACTATGCAAATAAATAATGAGGTGGCTGCCAATTGTTTTAAGCAGTCTTGGAAAGGAAAGAGAAACAGCGTTGTATGAGACACAAAATGGACCCGAGCTATTGAAGAATGAGCACTGGGTAGTTAGATGAGATAAATTGTCGTTAAAATACATTAAGTAAAAGTAAATAAAAACTATGTTTGTGCCATCTACACACACACCAACTATGTGATCTTGGTCAAATTACATAATAAATGTATTTTAAACTCAAGCTTCTTTACCTGTAAAATAGGATATTAATAAATTATATTTTACCCTTTTTGGAGGGAATTAAATAAGATAGTTGAATATGTTTAAGTTCAAGCCTGTCCCAGAATTAAGCCATGTAAATAATTTTCCGTCATCATTTTCAATGAAAAAAAAAAAAAAACCACAAGAAAGAAGGGCTGGTGAGGAAACTGAATATACATGAAAATTTTAACATAGATAGACAAATAAAATGGTGAGAAATTAAGAGTTTAGATGGTGAAGGTCTTTGGAAACACTATGTTTGACCAGTTTCTACATAATGTGCCTATGTTTCCAGAGACCTACTAAGAATATAACAACAGCAATACCAGACAAATAACCTCCTCTTGTTTGTTTTCATTTGTGTGCTAAACTAGGTCTTTCAAGACAGAGTTGATAATTGTACTTTGTTATCAACATGGCTCATTCATTTGAAAATCTTATGGTGTACTTCCAAGGAGAGGCAATTTCAGTTCAATAAAGTTTTCTGATGCTGTTGCCTTCATAAGAATCACATTTCATAGTTCACTACCCATGATGTTTTTAATCTCCCAAGTTAATGGCTTTACGTAAATTCAACCAGGATATAAATCATGAAGAAAACATAGAATACCTTCCATGTTAGATGTGTCTGATTATTTTATAAATATTATTGATATGATAGTTAATTCTCGGTGTGTTCAGAGTCTATATCCAGACTGGATTTTTTTTTTTACCTCATTGTGGTGGTGGTATGTAGTAACTTCAGTAGTCACTCTAAATACATCATTGATAAGGATGTACTATTGAAATGATTTTCCACTCCAGGGATATGTTTCCTAGGCTATCCTATCTGAATATATAAGAAATGTTAAACACAGTAACACTTTATTAACAAAATAATGCATGGACTGTGGGTATAAAAATATAAAGTAGCATAGTATACCCACATGCCTAGAATATATGGGATTTTTCTATAAAATATCAATTGAACTTACAATTTACATAATATGTCTAAAGGAAATAATGATCTACAATTTTTTTAAAGTCCTATTGATTTTATTTTTAAGTTGATTTAGCACCTTTTCTCTGATTTCTGTTCTCAAAGCAGAAAACTAGAGTCAGGACCCTTATGGAAATACTATTTACTAATTCACTCTCTAGTTTATGCTTAGGCTCATATTCGGTCAGCTTCATTATATAGCCTAGGAATATCTGCCAAGAGATTGTGATAACCACAGCGGGCTTGGCTCTCTTGCATTAATTAATAATCAGGATAATTCTCCACACACAGGCCCACAGGCCAATCTGATCCAGGTAATTCCTCAAGCATGGTGTTCCTCTAGATGACTCTAAGCTGTGTCAGGTTCACAATTAAAGCTAACTAGGAGACATATATTTAAATC
The DNA here is from genome assembly GCF_949786415.1 of Peromyscus eremicus. Classification (NCBI taxonomy): domain Eukaryota; kingdom Metazoa; phylum Chordata; class Mammalia; order Rodentia; family Cricetidae; genus Peromyscus; species Peromyscus eremicus. The sequence goes on from NC_081429.1 coordinate 43,452,880, forward strand.
TATTGCATAATAGAAATTTAAAACAAATTCAAATTAAAGTAATCTGTTTCATGGTATGTTTTAGACAATCTTGATACAGAAATAAGAACTGAGAAAGTATCCTGAGTATAATAAACACCACTAATAATAATTATCTTTTTTTTATTTCCCAATAATGTATTAACTGCATTTTGTGCATTCTCATTATTCATCTCTACAATCCTATTAGCAACATTGGTGTGGCTCACGTTAACCCACAGAAAAAATAAAGAAGACAGACAAAATAAAATAGAGAACAAACAAATAAATGAAAGTATTTAAGAAACAATTATATTTGGTTTAAAGGTTGAAGAAAATCTTCAGTCTTCTCCACTTTCATTGGCTTGCTGTACAAACTACTAATATACAAAGTGCCAGTCCACCATTGCCAGGGTCGGAGATCCAACTAGCATGCTTCATTTCAGCAAAGGCCACAATCTCCAAGCAGGGACTATCAGATGTTTCCTGTCAGTTGCTGGGAAGAGAGCCCTAGCCTGACTCCTACCTCTCTTGCTGGTTCTTCCTAATATTTATGCAAGTGACTCCATGCCTTTTTTCTTACCTACTGCAAGAATTAACTGTTAGCATCAGTTGTGTTTTAGCTTAGGACATCATCAAGTAGTCTGGCTCTCCCAGTTCTAGAGAAAGACCCCCCATCCCTGGTGCTTATAATTTTGCCATCTTTTCTACCTCTTCAGGGAACTCTTGACAAATGCTTTTCAGTGGGTTGAGACCTTACAGCATCATATTTTTTAAGCAAAGATCTGATGACCCGATTTATCTTTAGTTCAAATTATTAACTTGAATGCAATTAAATCAATTTCTTTATGCTTATTTTTGCTTGATATAAGAAATGTTTTTCCTATACCAAACTTATAAAGATAAGCTTTTTCTCCTTTAAAAATAAAGCCTTGTTTACAGATTTGTGTGCAATCTATCTTGAACTAATTTTGCTTATAGTATGTGTAGAATACAGTTTCAACTTCTATTTTTCCCTAATAAATAAACAACTAAACCAGTATCTTTAGTGAATAGCCAATCTTATACCATCTCTTTATGACTCCCCTTTCTTGTGATTTGGGAAGCCTATCAATATGAATGTGTTCTGAGGCTCAGTGGGTATATTTAGTAAATATCATAGATTTATGATTAGGCTTAAACTCCACTGGAGCAAAAAGACTATGGGCCTTCTTTATGTCATCTTTTTTAAAAAAAAATCTTCTTTTTTAAAAAGAGTAATTTTATTATTTTTAAAATTTTTTCCTGGGTTCTTACAAAAAAGTCATGCTGGTTTTTCATTGGAGGTGCATGCAAACCACAAATCCCATTTGAGTGAATTTTGAATCTTATTTTATTTCATCTCATTTTCTATGAATATGTTTCAATAATCATTATTTAAATAGTATTTTAATAAAGTAGTGTATTTACATAAATAAATTACATGTTTTGTTGGATTTCTTGCTAATTGTGTTATATTTTTGTTAGTTTCTAACTTGCATTCAGAAATTATTATCTTAAATTTTATTGCTATCTTATAAATATACAGTTGTACTTTACATATTCATTTATGTTCTCATTTCTATACTCTTGCTGAATTCCAAAAATTTACCTATAGAGTATTTTAGAATTACCAGGCATATGTTAATATTAATTCTTTACTTTTTACTTGTTTGCTTTCTATATTGTTGAGACTTTGGCTACACTGTTTTAAAAAAATCAATGGCAATAATCCTTCATGTCTTAGCTCTTATTTTAAAATTATACGTCTAACTATTCATTGTTAGTTTTTTTTCTGTGAAATTTAAAGGGTACTCCTACAATTCCTATCAGTTCAAAGAAGTTCCTTTTAGTTATAATCTACTAAAAATTTCTTTAAGAATTAAGCTGAGAGGAGGAGAGAATTGATATTTTTTGATGCTGAGAACTAGACCAGCTGAGCATGTGCTACACCAATGACCTACATCTTCCACTCCTTTCTCAGTTCTTTGCATGTTCTTACTCTGTAAGACAGATTAAGCTTGACCTCACAATAATTGGCCTTGCCTCTTGAGTACTGTATCAGATGCATTTGCCATACCAAAGTCTTTAATATTTGGAATGTGACCTTCATGTCTTAATTTATAAATTCATTTTGTCTGTCTTGAAACTTCATGAGAAAAAGAGTCCCATAAGCAGGTAAAAGAGTCACCTTAATCAGCTTCAGTGTGAGGACTTTTCCCTCTTTTCATTGTATTTTGTTTTGCTGTATTTGGTTGTTGTTTCTTGGAGGCCTGCTCTTTTCTAAAGGGAGATGGATGGCGAGTGGATCCTGGGAAGAGGGGACATGGGAGTAGCTAGGAGGAGTGGAGAGAGGGGAAACTGTGGCTTGATGGTATTGTGTGAGAGAAGAATCTATTTTCAATAATAATAATAATAATAATAATAATAAAAGAAAATTCATATGAATGGATTCCTATAGAACATGCTTTATTGTGTTAAATGTCTTTAAACTCAGCTTAGTGTCCTTGGATTCAACAAAGATGCTTTCTGAAGTTTATTCTTTTTTATTGCTAAGTAAATTTTTTTATGTAGTCGGCATACATCTTTTCATCTGATGATGGATATTTATATTGCTTCGAAATTTTTCCTATTGTTAGTAAAACTCTATAAACACTTCGCATGCGTTTTGTGGTTTGTTTTAATTTGGGAGAGTACATATTTAGGAGTAGAGTTATCAAAGGATATCAAAGAAAGCACCAGGTTTATGCTGTGTGATACAGTCATACTCAGGAAATTGGTTACAGGGTTTCGTGATTGTATTAGTGATGGATGTGACGAGATTGCAGATTTTAATCGCTAATTTTGTTTCTGAATTATTATAGAATATTTGAAACTCCTCTTTCTTTTTCCTTATGTTGGTTTCAGAATATTATATATAACATCGCTCAGTGTTACTGGCACACATTTTACTTGATTTTTTAAACATCTATACTTACCAGTTCTTTTCATTTCTAATATAATTTATCTACACTTTGAAAAAGTTTTGAATAGCCTTTTCAGAGGTTTGTCAAACATTTTAGTCATTTCAGCCAATCAAGTTTTGGCTTTGTAAGGCTCAATTTATATTACTTGTGATGTATATTTAAAGTTTTTTTTTTTAATGTTTCAAGTTAATAGAACTCTTAGTTTTTTTTTCTAAATTTAAGTGTAATTCATTACCACTCAATATTTTTTTATTTACCAGAAATTTATTTGAAGTTCCAAATTTTCTCATGTAATAATTGCTTGACACTTGTAAAATATAGTGTTGTCATTATTCTGTATTTCTAATTTTAATATAAATTATACTTTGATTAATGACATCTTTACATTTGTTTAATTCTTAAATATTTGTTCTTTTAAACTACTTGATTTTCATTTATAATTAAATATGTTCTAACAGGCAATGAGGTCTACAGGGGGCTTATTCTTTTAAACTTATAAACTTGTATATTATCCATACTGCTAAGTTGTACAATACTGTATATGCTTAAAATGAATGTTTTTCCAATAATAGCAACATGGAAATTGTGTTATTTAAGTTTCTATGTACTTACAAACATTTTTGTTTCCTACTGTCAAATCTCTTCTACTATTCATTATGAGGGGTTAGAAAGTGACCTTTATAAATGACCTTCACCAAAGACCCTACCTCCCTGAATCATTTAGTTTCTACCAACGTAATCAAAGTAATTGAGAGAATAACCATTTAAGGGAGGAAGGACTCATTTTGACTCATGCTTCCAGGATCATCCCTCACTTGTGGCAGGAGACTATGGTAGAGCAGAGCGTTGACAAGATGGTGGATCTGGGAACAATGGAAATGAGAATGGTGACAGTTGGCTAAACTTCGTCCCTTGTTTTTATTCCATCTTTACCTTATCCCACGTGATAATGTTCCCCACATGTAGGAAATAGGTCTTTCCCTTCAATAAATATTCTCTGGAATCACTCTAGTGAACATATCTGATGTGTTTCATTCTGCTAGATGACTGTAAATCCAGTCAAGTAGACAATGACAACTACCACACTCGCCTGGGCTGACTCCCTGCACTATTAAGTTTAGAATCAAAATGGCTTTGAGTTTTCTTTTGTCGTCTCACAGATTTTCTCTTGATTTACTTATAAGTAATTTTGAGAATAACAATATCAAAAAAAAATCCCAGGAAATATTTAGGCTATCATGATGCCTTTATACATAATAACATAAAATTATTAATGTATAGTAGAAGCTGTATTAGTTAGCTTTGTATTACAATAATGATAATAATAATAACAATAATAAGTAAAGAATGCCCAAGATAATAAATTTTAAATGAGGGAAGATTTGTTTTGTCTCAGGGTCTTAGAAGTTTCATCCCATGGTTAAACTACATGGACTTGCTGCTTTGCGGCCTATGGAAAGAGAGATGATCTATCATGGGGAGCATGTGACAGAAGTTTCTCACTTCAGAGCAGCCAAAGAGCAAAGAAAAAGAAAAAAAAATCACTAGACGTAACAGTCCTACATACCCGCCAAAGGCAGAGTCCAGATGACCCAAAATATCCCATCAGTTTCCATCTCTTAAAGTTTCTACAACCTTTCAATAACACCACACTCTATCTTAGGGACATATCAGATTCAGACCACAGTATCTGTGGCTTTGGGGGATATTCCAGATGTACCAGATCCATACTATAGCTTAGAAAGAGCATTTAATATGCTACCACAAATATGAGTGAGGTGTACATTTTCCATATCTGTTTTTGAACAGATTTATAAGCCTCCTTTATGTTCCTCATTACTAGGATTGCTTTTTGGAAAGCATGAACTCCTAGGTCTTGTACAATCCCTTTCTGCATTTATTAAAATGATCGTATGGTGTTTTCTTTTATTTTGTTAGTGTGATGAATTACATTGCTAGAATTTCAAAAATTGAACCCAATATTGTATCCTTAAGACAAACTCTATTTGGTTCCTGTGGTGGTTTGAATAGGAACAGCCACCATAGACTCATGTGTTTGAATGGTTGGCCCATAGGTAGTGGCACTCTTAGGAGGTGTGGCCTTGTTGGAGTAGGTGTGGTTTTGTTGAAAGAGGTTTATTACTAGGGAGGGTAGGCTTCGAGGTCTCAAATGCTCAAGCCCAGGCTCAGTGGCTCACTGTCACTTCCTGATGCTTGCAGATCCACATGTAGAACTCTCAGCTACCTCTCCAGCACCATGTCTGCCTGCATATTGCCATACTTCCCTCCATGATGATAATAGACTAAACCTCTGAACTGTAAGACAGTCCCAGTTGAATATTTTCCTGTGTAAGTGTTTCCCTGGTCATAGTTTCTCTTCACAGCAATAGAAACCCCGCTGGACAGGAATAGAAGAAAAACATTGATTATAGAATCTGAGTGATGTGTATGTGGTATCTCTGTGGATTGCTTTCTAGTTTTCTATTATTTTGTGACTTTTATAATAAAATAGTAGGAAGTACACCCACGCATTTCCACAGAAGTGTCCTCAGAGAATGTGTCAGTGCTTTTCAGAACTTTTTGGTATTGTTTTAATTTTGACACTGTAAACATTGCACAAGACCTGAACACTTGAATTCCTCTTGCATAAGTTTACTCTCTTTCACTGGAAATGAAACTTAAATTATTTTCACTTAGGTCAACTCTTCATTCAGAAGTGAAAGGTCTCAGCGAGGTTCAAGAGGGATGTTGAAATAGACAGTGGTGGTAAGGAGTTTATGAGAAGAGTTATTAACACCGTAGACAGAAAGACAAACAATAGCATGGTGGGTACTCTGAGGAGGGTTCAGACCCAAGCATAAGACACACAGACATCATGACAGGATATCCGAAGAGAGAGATCAGAGCCCATGTGGTAGAAGTGGGTGTCTCTTCGTATTCCTCTATGAAGATAGGGACAGTTTCAAGGCATAACCCTGTAGCCAGGCTCTCTGACTCCCAGGCAAGATGTAGGAAGCTGGAAGGGAGCAGGACATGTGGCTCCAATACCTCCTTTGATGTAAACTCACTTCCTCAGGTGGGAGATCCTGTCACGTGAAAGTCCCTTCACTAGGGACGCACAGACAATGTCTCAGTGCCAGTGTGAATGTGCGAGAGGGGAAGGTTGGTGCAGGTATTGTGGCCTGAACAGCAGCAGAATTCTAACCTTACCTTCTTACAAACACTCAAGCATTTTAACATAATTTTATTACATTTCTTAGAGATCTGAGGGAATATTTATCAAATGAAAGCAAAATAAAGGCAAGGACCTTATTAATGCAGGTGTACATTGCTGTAAGAGGCTTTCCCTGGGGGAAACACAGCACATTTATTGACTCTGGGCAGGGAACCTAAGGCAAAACAAAGTGAAGATTATACTAAAATCCAACTGCGTAAATGAATGCATTGGTGGAGGTGATTGCCACATCACCGAAAAACACACCCACGGTGAATGCTGACTCACTAAACCTGAGCTACTTACAGAGAGCTGTATTGCTCAGAGACTTCAGGGCAGCTCAACCCAGGGGCTCCTCCCTCACTCTTTTTAACACCTTGGGAAAGGGCCCCTGGAATCTTGTCAATTACAGCTCTCGCAGAAATGGTTACCTTGTTTACTTCCTGAGTCCCATGAGCCTCCAAGCTCCATCCCGGAGAAAATTGCTGTGTAACAGATTCCCCTTACTTTTAGTTGATGTTTTTGCAATGTACCTTTTAATAGTCATAATGTTAACATAACGTAGTAGAGATAATAATAGAAAAATAGGAAGACGCAGAGTAGATAGAAGGAGGAGATGGAGGGTGGGGGAAAGGGATTAATTCCAAGTGACTTCAAGAAGATTCAAGAAAAAGATTTCAATTATAACTGGGCATTTCAGATCTGGATGCTTGCTAATGATTTTAAATGGGAATCCTTCCACTGAGAAAACCTGTTGAACTAACATGTTCAAGTAATGTGCTAACTCTCTTGAGTTCCAGGCTTATTGTGCATTTTCATTTAAAGAATTTCTAGGTTTGTATGCTGTGAGCTCCTGAAACCACTTTTGTAATAGTTTCATGTTTTTATGACTGTAGTAGTAAAGAGGTCAGGATTTAGAACATGTACCGACACACCGTAATCTCAATGTCTACTATTTGCTGTAAATGTTTTTAAAGCAAAATTTTAGCAGCCCCATGTCCACTTAATTTATTATTAAAAACGGATAATGCTGCCTTCTTGTTATTGGTATTATCAGCAGCAATATTTAAAATAGCAAAAAAGCAAAGATATTATGTATAATTTAAATAGTTTATTACTCGATAGTGTTTATATCATTGGATAGTGTTTGCATTCAGATTGGAACCTACCTTGGAAGAGTTCAACACAGAACTGAAGGTGAAAGGAAACATGGCTGGCCAAAGCAATGATCAATAAATACACCAAGACCATCCTCTAGATGAGTGGCCCACCTACTGGGATATGAACCGTTTGCAAACTGTGTGCAGGACCCTGAAATGGTTCCTTTGAATATATGAGAATGAAAACAGATGTTATTTGGGAAAGAATATATATAAGTTTCTGTATTGTTTTCATCTGCCTTATGGCCTACAGAAGTTTTATGCTCTAAGGTTTTTTTGGTGTGTGTGTGTGTGTGTGTGTGTGTGTGTGTGTGTGTGTTTTAGATATATTTGCTTGCTGTGGGATGTATGGCAAATGTGTTGCTAATTAATCAATAAAACACTGATTGGCCGTTGGCTAGGCAGGAAGTATAGGCGGGGCAAGGAGGAGAATAAAGCTGGGAAGTGGAAGGCTGAGTGAGAGAGACACTGCCAGCCGCCACGATAAGAAACAGCTTGTGAAGATGCCGGTAAGCCACGAGCCATGTGGCAAGGTATAGATTAAAGGAAATGGATTAATTTAAGCTATAAGAACAGTTAGCAAGAAGCCTGCCACGGCCATACAGTATGAAAGCAATATAAGTCTCTGTGTGTGTTCACTTGGTCGGGTCTGAGAGGCTGTGGGACTGGCAGGTGAGAGAGATTTGCCCTGACTGTGGGCCAGGCAGGAAAACTCAAGCTACAAATGGCGTCCAACGTGGTGGCAAGAGTTTCCACCTAAAAACTGAGAAAAAAGATTCTAAAACGGAGCTAAAACCAGCTTCCTAATTGTCTCTCTCAAATGAGCGGCAGCTGCCAGTTTGAGCTTATGGCGGGAATGAGGCCTCTGCAAGTGGCACATTAAGCTGCATGGTGGATTTAGCCTTTGCAGGTACAAAACAAAAAAAGAGATTTTTGGGCTACATGCTGCTTGGATAAAAGCATAGACCCATGATAGCTTCCAGAGCTGGTGGTAAACGTAGCCATGTTGGGAAGCTGAGGTGGACAGAGCCAGCAGCCACAGCTGCTGCAGTTTAAAGCAATAGATTCACAATAAAACAGATTCAGGTGTAATAGTTTACAATGTGTGTAGAAAATACATAGGCTTGAAAGAGACAAAAAAGGTGATATATGAAGTTAAATAAAGAAATAAATAGTTTTTAAAAATAAAGTCTTTAAAGAGACAGTAAAGGTAGTTTAAAAAATAAGCCACGTAAAAATGGATATTACACAGAGAATCTGGATTGTGTTGTCTTTGGGATTTTTAACTGCAGAAAAACATTTGATTGTAAAAGCTGTTGAGTTATGCCAAAATGTATATTTTAAAGGTTCCTTGACTTCAAAATTTGGATGTAAGGATATGTTACTTTGGAAAGGAGACTCTGCTTTTGTTCCCACAGAAAGCCAGAGGCTATGGATTTGTTCAAGATTAAGATACATCAGGTTTGACCAGCCAAGACCCCCTGAAAGGTCTCCGATGACACCATGGCCCAGATGATCCAACATCCAGAATGGTTTGAAGGCATCTGGCTCAGATGATACAGCCTCACGGACTACTCCATAATTCCAAAATTTTCTTTGTTTCCCCATAAGATACAGCGCCCCCTTCCAGCAGGAAGTAGTAAGAGAAGCTACGCCCAAATTCCCAAATTATATGTAATTTTACTTTGTTAATGTTAAAACCTTCCTTTTGGAAAAAAAAGGGGGAAGTGCTGTGGGATGTATGGCAAATGTGTTGCTAATTAATCAATAAAACACTGATTGGCCGTTGGCTAGGCAGGAAGTATAGGCGGGGCAAGGAGGAGAATAAAGCTGGGAAGTGGAAGGCTGAGTCAGAGAGACACTGCCAGCCGCCACGATGAGAAACAGCTTGTGAAGATGCCGGTAAGCCACGAGCCATGTGGCAAGGTATAGATTAAAGGAAATGGATTAATTTAAGCTATAAGAACAGTTAGCAAGAAGCCTGCCACAGCCATACAATATGAAAGCAATATAAGTCTCTGTGTGTGTTCACTTGGTCGGGTCTGAGAGGCTGTGGGACTGGCAGGTGAGAGAGATTTGCCCTGACTGTGGGCCAGGCAGGAAAACTCAAGCTACAATTTGCTTTTCATTTTTTATTGAAAATGTATTTTCTCATACAATATATTCTGATTGGGATTTTTCTTCCCTGAATCCTCCCAGATTCTCCCATCACCCTTTCCATTCAAATTCACATCCTTTCATTCTCTTACTATTTAGAAAACAAACCACTATCTAACTACTACTACTACTACTACTACTACTACTACTAGCAATAATAATAATTTTAAATAGAACAATCAAACTGGAATAGGTCAAAATAAACAAACAAAAGAAACAGAGCTAAAGAAAAGGCATAAGAAACACATAGAGACACACAACAGAGACACACAGTCAACACACAGAAATCCCATAAAAACACAAAACCAGAAACCATAATACATATGCAGAAGACCAATATGGTAAGAAGAAGAAATAAGAGGAGGAGAGCAGGAGGAGAAAGAAGAAGAGGAGGATCAGGAGGAGGAGGAGAAGGAAAGAAAAAAAGAAGGAAAGAAAGAAAGAACAGAAAGAAATGCTTTAAAAAAGCATCTTGAAGTAAAGAAACTCCACAAATGCAATTGAGTTAGTTTACTGTTGACAATCTACTGTTGGGCATGGGGCCTGCCACATGATTTGTATATCAGTGAGACTCTGTTGAAGAAAAATTAAGTTTTCTTTTGGAAGCAGTTATAAATTGAAGATAGCTTCTGGGTTAGGAATGGGGGCATGTGTCCATTTCCCTTCTCAGTGCTGGGACCCCATCTGATTTAGACTCTGGGTAGTATGGACAGACCCTTAGGTCCTATGCCTGCTGCCACAATCTCTGTAGGTCCATTCTGATGTGTTTAGAAAGTCTTGTTTCTTTGGTGTCCTCCATCCCTTCTGGCACTTACAATCTTTCTGCCTCCTCTTCCTCATGGTTCCCTGAGTCCCAAGGGAAGGGTTTAGTAGAGAAATGCTGTTGAAGACTGAGTGTTGCAGGATCTTTCACTCTGCACGTTCTCCAGCTGTGGGTCTCTGTATTTCTTCCCATCTACTGCAGAAGGAAGCTGCTCTGATGATGGCTGAGACAGGAGTCCAGTAGAATGCCATTAGGAGACATTTGACTACAACATTTCTTTAGCACAGTGGTTCTCAACTTTCCTAATTTTGCTGCCCTTTAACACAGTTCCTCACATGGTGACTCCCAACCAGAAAATTATTTCCATTACTACTTAATTACTGTAATTTTGCTACTGTTATAAATCACAATGTAGAACCTGTATTTTCCAATGGTCTTAGCCAGCCCCAGTGAAAGGGTCATTTGACTCTCAAAGGGGTTAAGGGGTCATGGATAACCACTGCTTTGGCAGGACAGTACTATTTGGTTTTCTCCTCGGTTCCTGGCCTGTTTAGTCTCAGGTTCTCGGCCACCTGAGCAGTATCAAGGATGGATTCCACCCCATGGAGTGACCCTTGACTTCACTGGCTGATTACTCCATAAGATTTGTACCACCATTGCACTGGTACATCTTCCAGCCATGTTACCATTGAAGACTGAAGGGTTTGGAACTGGTTAGTTGTTTATCTTTCTCCCTTAGTGGCCTGCAGAATATCTTCTAGGACCATGAACCCTAGTCATTAGGGATGAAGGCTCTAGGTAGGCATCAGTTTGACATTTCTATATTAAATATAATGTGTAGGTGTCATCTTCAGCAATAGGGACTTACCATCTATTTTTGGAGAGCAATCAATAGCCATGGCAATAGCCTGCTTCTCAGACCAGCATGGAGAGTGGGTTGCGGGGTAAAGTGTGCCTGTGTGTATTGGCATCTGATTTCCAGGCTGGCATGGTCAGCAGGATTCCAAGTATAGAGTGCCTTCAGGTGGTGGTGGCTGAGACAAAGGGATGGAGTAAGAAAGGAAGTCTAATCTCTATCTTTTCATTTTTTTTTTTTTAAAGATCAGTTTATTACAGAACAGCCTCATGTTTCTTAATTGTGCACATCAACTCTATCAATGTTCAGGACAGTAGAATCCCTACTGCCAGGGTCAGAAATAATTATCAGGCATCTGTCTTTTCCTGAGCAAACCCGCAGTTTCAATCAAGGAACACCTTGCTATTATGGAAGGTGGAAATCAAACTGAAAGACTGGCCCCATGAGCTTGTCCTCCAACTGTCCTTAACCTCATCCAAAGATAAACCTCACTCTGAACTGCAAGTTCTCACTATACCTTGGTTCTTCCCGCTAGGATCCTGCTTATCAAAATGTTTTCAAAACTAAAAGAGGCCATAAATAAAGCAATTTATATGTTTTGTCTGGTGTAGCACAAAGAACTTAAATTGTTTTCTTGCATTTTCTTATACGAATCCTAAGGGATAGCTCATTTATTAAAAAAAAAAATCAGACCACTTCAGCTAACTAGACAAAAGTAACCAGAGAAAACAAACCTCAACACAGCTTTGCTCTCCAAGGACAGCACAGCCTGGAAAGGATTAAAAATTAGATACTGGAGCAAGGTTGTCACTAACTGAATCATAAAGCGAACTTAAAGATTGCTAACTGTGGTGTGATTTCAAAGAGCTATTAAAATAAAATTTGATTATGATTCATATGCCTGTTTTAATGCATGTAGGGCTTCTTTAACTTGTGTGTGTGTGTGTGTGTGTGTGTGTGTGTGCGTGTGTGTGTGCATGCATGTGTGTGCGTGTGTATATCTTTGTGTGTGTGTCTCTGTATCTGTGTATGTATATGTGTGCATTTCTATGTGTGTGTGTGTGAGCGTATTTGTGTGTGTTTATATATGGGTGTTTCTGTGTGTTTGTGTATCTCTGTGTGTATGTGTCTCTGTGTATCTGTGTGTATATGTGTGTATACTTGTGGTGTGCATCTTTGTGTGTGTGTGTGTATGTATCTGTACTTCTCTGTGTGTGTCTGTTTGTCTGTGTGTGGCTCTGTAAAGGTGTTTTTCTCTATGTGTGTGTATGTGTATGTGTGTATTTTAACTTTTTCTAAAGTAGAAACTGGCAGCACCTCTTTGGAGATCAACTTAATTTAAATTAAGTAACTCCCATATTTGTAAGCAGTTTTTTTATATAAGTTTTATATTTATATGTATTTTTATATGTTATATATTGTATATATTATAATACATACAATATATCTTATATTTTAGAAGTTATATATAATATAAAAATGACTCATTTATCTAAATATAGAAAAACATAAAAGATATTTTTAAAGGATAAGAAAATGAAATACAATGCTCAAAATATTTAGGTATAAATAAAATTACACACAATATTTTTCTTCATTTTCCAAGTGTTGTTTGATTTTTTTTTCAAATTCAGGTAACATGTTAAGTCAAGCATTTTAATCCTGAGGGACATGTGGGCCCTCTGATGATTAATTTAAAAAAACACTCTCCTTCATTTCCATATTGGATGAGCATCAGGAGGGGCACAGGGCAGACTAGGAGAGCTTTAGGTAAGCCATTTAACCTCTCTGCGATTTCCTCTGCTTGTCTGTGAAATGCGCTCTGTGTTCTCCTGAGGAGGAAAGTGGTTACTGCTGCACAAGTTCCAACGGGTCGTAGTCAGCTTTTTGTTGTTTTAGTAATTAATTTAAGTTTCCATCTTATGCAATCTGGGGCCTGAAAAACAATGTCCCCCAAAGTAACATCTAAACCTTGGTCTTTAAGTGCTTTTTATATGACCCAGTGTTTTGATGATGGTCAACTTCTTTGATGTATTCCTATTTACACACCCTGACAGATATCAGAGACTAACTTACCCCAGAATCTTAACACTGTCAAAGCCCTCCCTGTTAAGAATTTCCTGGTGGCAATAGACCAATGTAAAACAAATGATAATCCAAAACAAGGTGAGAGTGAAAACAAAATGATAATGCAAAAATGCTATTTAAATTAAATATTTTCATGTGATTCCAAACTTCCCAACATGTCAGTTTTTTTCCCTGTAGCATATTAATTCCAAATCCTCTTTAAAAATGCTGGTTTGAATTTTCTATTGGTATTGTTATTGTTAGTTTGTTTTCTTAGGCAGAGTCTCAATATACAGCCCTGGCTACTCTGGCTCACTTTGTAGATCAGTATGACATTAAACTTGTCGCAATCCTCCTGCCTCCGTCTCTTAAATGCCAAGATTACTGGTGTGCACCACCATGCTCAGATTCATCTGAATTTTTAACCGTGTTTCCCATTTGTGACCTCCTCAGAACAGTGACTGACTTAAGAAGGCTATGCCTACTAAAGGATAATAATTTATATTTTTAGTTATTTTTGATATTAATAATGTTCTGAAGTTTACAAAATGATGTAGGCAAACGTGGACAATGCTTTTATCTAATGAAGATTTGTATCTTTTTATGGCTGAAGTAGAATTCATGGGTAAGATGGTAGTCTAGTTTCCATGAAGCCCTGGATCCAATCCCTAACCTTAATCTTAACCCAATATATATCTTATGTTTTGTTGTAAGGGCAGAATGTGGATAGATGGATGAGAGTACACAATGTAGTTCCACTGAGGTTGACATTGGGGAAGAGTGAAAAGGCTAGGTGGCAAGTGGCCAAACCCTAACATATTAGAAAGAACAAAATAGTAATATCCTGACCCTAGTTATGAAGAATTTTAAAATATTAGAACTGTGGCATTTTTATTAAAATTTAAAATATGCACACTCGACACCAAATAAATCAACAATAGATTTTCCTTGTTTTCATAGCCTGAAGGCCAGTGTTACCAACTGTACACAATTTGCTTTGATAGGGCAATAAAATAGAAATGCAAATTATATGAAACTCTCCAATTAGCCAGTCATATGTGGATATGGGCTTCTGTGGTTATAATAATTCTACTTCGAATTAAAGGCCCAAAGAAGGGACATTTCAGAACTGTGACACAGGGCTATGAAGGAAGGTCATGACTCCCTGTTTTTGGTTGAGTGCACACTGATCGGCCTCCTGAGAATAGGATTTGGGTGCCCAGGGATGTTTTACCATCAGGAGGAAAGAATCTAAAGATATGGCAGGTGCTGGTTACCTTGACAGATATTGCTGACATTAAGAATATATAAATTCCTATTGTGCTTATCCTCTGTCTGTTTCTTCCTTTGTGATTAGACACTGAGAATCAGTCTGTCTGAGCATGATCTCATCTGACAGGGCTGACATCTTGAGCTACTCAGGCTGTGGATCACATTACGGTGTCACTAACATTACAAATCCTACCTGAAGCAGTGGACCAGCCAGGCAGCCTTTATTTCTAGTAGTTCTTGGAAGCAACAGTTAGCAAGTTAATGCTCTAGTGTCTACAACTATCTCTGTAACATAACTGTCTCCATCAGATCTCACCGTCTGGGCTGAAAAGATGGGTTAAGAGCATTTGCTGCTCCTGCAGAGGTTCTGAATTCAGCTCCCAACCACATGTAAACCAACGCTAGGGAATCTGATGCCCTTTTCAGTCTTTTCAGACACCAGCACACATATATGCATCCCATCCACTCCGCAGACACATACACACATGCATAATGGACTTTAAATAGCAATTTTTCTTAAGCCTACAGAAGCGTGCAAAGTGACCTTTATCATGATCTCTGACATGATAAAGATAAAGATAACTGCAATGAAAGTCCTTTGACATATTTGCTTTTTGGAATGTGAGAACGAGTTAGATCATGTACCATGAAGTCTCTCTCTCTCTCTCTCTCTCTCTCTCTCTCTCTCTCTCTCACTCTCTCTCTCTCTCCCTGGATCATTGTGTGATATCCAAAATGATAAACAATTGGGGAAGTTCACAACCAGAAAGGTGTAGAGACTGTATCCCTTCAATATTAGCCTCAGGAATGGGTTGTCACTTCATCGTAGATCATAGAATTAATTTAAAAAAAAAAGCCATTCTCAGTTTAGTATTCTCAAAACATGGGAACTGGGCAGGTCGTTGAGCAGGTTTATGCACCTGTTCTCACAATCACATGATAGTCTTTATCGAAATGATCTAATTTTGTGTGTGTGTGTGTGTGTGTGTGTGTTTCTGTCTGTCTGTATATACATGTACGTGTGATACATGTACTTTTTAGTGTAGATGTGTATACTCGTACATGTGGGTATACATGCCAATATGTATGTGTCCATGTGTAAATCACAAGAACATGTTGATGTCTCCTTTCCATCACTCTCCACCTTTATTTTTGAGACAGTCTCTCACTGAACCTAAAGCTCATGGGTATGTGTAGGCTAACCAGACAATGATTTTCAGGGATTTCCCTGTCTCTAGTGTAGGGGATACATCTCTCTGCCTGGCTTTTTATGTGGTTTGGGAGATCTAAATTCAGATCCCCAGGCCTGTGCAGCAGGCATTTTTCAAAAGCAGCCATTTCCCTATATGACCTTTATTTAACAAACATACTCAACTTGCATTTCCCAATGAGGAAATGAGAGTAACAAAGGCAATGTTTAAAGTGTTTACTTGCAATACCCAAATAAGAGCTTTACAACTAGTGACATTTTGAGCAAAATCAAAATTTAAATGAAAAGGTTCTAACACTGTGTAATGAACAATTTATAACATTTATTAATCATAGTAAGAGATGAACACAATACTACACTTACATAGGATGTAGTTAGTGGAAGTAACTGCTGATTTGGTCTTGTTCGTTTCTTTAATGTCACATTTACCTGGATAATCTAAGCTAACGTTTCTTAGTCGTGATTCAGGTTTTTGTCCTTTTACTATGTCTAGCAGCTTCTAAACTGCCTTCCAGATTGGTCATTCCTAGGCCCTGATGTCATTTCAAATAAGGATATTATCACCAATGACTCAGTGGTATATGACTTGAGTAATTATAGACATTGAAGGCAGAACTAGAGCTCAAAGCTAAGAAGAGATTCAACTGATGAATCAGGTGCTTGCACTGGCCATCAGAAGAACCATTAAAGAGAAAGGTCCACCATTAGGAAGGGAAAACAGTGAGTGACTCACACATTGAAGAAATGCACTCCATTTAAGCCATTGTCAAGCATGGCTCCAACTTCCAGTTAGGAATGGAGGGCTAAGGTTGGACACACTAATCAGCGATGTGGGGATAGGTCTTCAGAGGGATAAACTAACAAAGGATATATATTCCTAAATAATCATCTATTTGTGGACCATGGAAATCATCTCAGGTTGAATTTATCCTTGGTGCAGGTCAAAATGCAGGTCCTCATATTTCCGTGGAAGGTACTTTACTCATTGAGACATCTCCCCAGCTCCCAAAGTCTTTTATTTTTGCTAGCTTTTTGAGGCATACATTACAGTTATCTACAGTCATTATTCTTTACATTAAAAAAAAGAGAATCATGTTATTTCTTTGTTTGAAATTTCTTTCTTGGTCTCTGTAAAGTGAACCCAGTCAACTACGAACTATAAATAAATTATATAGCACATTTGATATGTATGAATAAGATTAAGGCCCAATTCATTCATTCTCAAAGGATTGCAACTGATTTAGTTTTCATTAAAATACAATGTAAGCTCAAATTCTATGAATGACAGAGAACTAAGCTTTGAATGATTACTAAACAATTTGGCTAATACCATCTCAGTGTAGGTTGCCTTAGCACTCAGACAGCTCTCAGAGTTTCTACTTAAGAAATTCTGAAAATACCGGTGTCAAAGAATTAATTAACAAGAAGATATTATATGGATCTAAAAATTTAATGTACTCTTGCATTAACTATATGATGTTATTTAAAAATGAAAACCCTCTTGTGGGACCAAATAAAAAGGAGAAAAAGAAAAGACCAAAAAGAATCAACAAGATGCTGATCCCACTGGGGGTACAAGTGATAATGGATGTGTGGTTTCCACCTCCTCCACCAGCTTTCACTACTGAAGTTCTGAACACAGGAAGTAGGTTTCCTCAAAAGTGTTCAGGATGAGCTGAAAGGTAGCCATTTCTCTTCCTAATAAGTTAATTATTTGGAAGAAAAATTGTTTCAGAGTAAGTGTGTGCAACAGTTGTAAAGTGGGATTCATGTTCAAATGTTTATAACGTTTTTTTAGTCTTTAAATCTATTTGGTTGCAAAAGTGAGGAAGGGAAATAATGGTACAGGAAAAATTAAGTGGGGTGAGTGTGGGAGCGGAGGGTAGAGCATGGAGCATGGGGAGAAATAACTAAAACTAAAGATCTTTAAAAATGCCACATGAAAACCCATTACTGTAGATGCTTCCTAAAATGTATATAACTGTAAAAGGAGTTACTTTATGAGGTAACATCCTTCCCCCAGACACATGCAATCCAACAAAATTCTCAGCACAAGGTTTGGGTTATTTATACTTGAGGTATTAGTCAGTGGGGTCCCATAGCTCCCTCCAATATCACAGACTATTCTATTGCTGTTGGATACCCATGCAGAACTTGATGGTAAGACTCAATTGATGAAAACACCATATATTGGTGTTACAGGATAAGGAGAAATGAAGTTGGTACTAACCAGGAAGTTTCTCTCCTATTGGATAGCTTTCACAGTTCCAGAGGGTGCTATCCATGTTACTGAGGGAGAAGAGCATTTAAGAATCTTACTCAGCTATGAATTCTGGGAGCTACAATAACAACTCACTTGGCAAGACATGGCTACTGGTACAATAGGTACATGGAGGTTATAGAAGTAGCCAGCCACTTTTTTGATTGTATGTAGCTGGAGAATTTTCTCCAGCTCCTGCCACCAAGTCCCGCCAGTCCCAGAGCCCACTTATAAAATAAACACACAAACTCTTATATTATTTAAACTGCTTGGCCATTAGCTCAGGCCTGTCATTGTCTAGCTCTTACTCTTATATTTAGCCCATTTCTATTAAACTTTACTTTGCCACATGGCTTGTGGCTTACCGGTACTTTACATCTTCCTTGTCCTGATGGCGGCTGGCAGTGTCTCTCCCTCAGCCTTCCACTTCCCAGAATTCTTTTCCTTGTCCCGCCTATACTTCCTGCCTAGCCAATGGCCAATCAGTGATTTATTTACTGACCAATCAGCAACACACTTGACATACAGACCATCCCACAGCACTTCCCCTTTTCTTTTCTTAAAAAGGAAGGTTTTAACTTTAACATAGTAAAATTACATATAACAAAACAATTATCAAGCAAGAATTACAGTTACAATATTAAAGAGATCCTATCTATCTTATATTTGTAAGTTTAAGGTTTTATATCTAACTTATCTTTTATTATAACTAAGGAAAATTGTAAGTATCTAGTCTTTAACCACATCAAAGACCTCAGAAGGATATACTACTACCTGAGAAATGGAGAAGGATATAAGCAACTTTTAGGAGTCTTGTAGGGTAGACAGAGACAGCTGGCAGCCTGGACAGTCATTCAAAGTTCTCTTGTAAAGTTGAGGCATCTGTCTTCAGCCCACAGGCCTAGAGTCTCTTATTCACTTTTCTCTGTGTCCTGTAGAATGTCTGGCAGATTTCTCTGCAAAGCAGGAACCTGAAGGACCATTTTGTCAAGCAAAGTTCAGTGGTCACCTTTGTATGGGTCCTGCATGTCCAGTTGATCAGGCAGTCCAGGCAAGAACAGTTTCTTGCCCAAATGGCTATTTTTGTCAAGGTGAAGATAAACTCCGTATGGAGTGTCTTCGATGCCCATCCTCCTCTCTGAAGTAAATCGGTGCTGTCAGGAGCAGACATGTCTCACTGTCCAGAAAGTCTAAATTTTTAAAACATTTTAAATGCCATATTCTGTAGGTCTTTGAAGTGTTTGAAGACTACCTATCTATCTGAAATATAACTATGTATACCTAGAAGACTTAACTAACATGGCTACAAATATGATTATCATAGATGACTAATTATTAATCTATTTTTTAATTATCCATTATAATTTTAAATGAGTTACATAAACATAATACCTCAAACAAGAATAGAAGTATATATACAGTATAACAAAATTAAGTTTAAATTTGTATCAATAAACTAAAATCTATAGCAATGTAAAACATTTTAAACAAGTTGTTACTCTTTCAAAGTAGGTTCATTAATCTACCCTTTCATCCTATCATATCTAAACTATCCCTCTTTTTGTTTTAGAAAGAGATTGTATTTATAATCAACCTGATTTAAATAAAAATATTGTTTTTTCTCTGTCCCACACCAGAGGGCTCTTCTGATTTGGGACACAAGAATCTCTTAACCATTTTTTTTTTTTGAGCAATATGTCTGGGTTTAGAGGGGGAGTGAGCCAATTCCATCTCTAAAGCCAGCTTGGTATATTTGGGAATTTGGGCGTAGCTTCTCTTACTACTTCCTGCTGGAGGGGGGCGCTGTATCTTCTGGAGACAGAAAGAAAATTTTAGGATCATGGAGTAGTCCGTGAGGCTGTATATCTGAGCCAGTTGACTTGAAACCATTCTGGATGTTGAATCATCTGGGCCATGGTGTCATTGGAGACCTTTCAGGGGGTCTTGGCTGGTCAAACCTGATGTATCTTAATCTGGAACAAATCCATAGTCTCTGGCTTTCTGTGGAAACAAAAGCAGAGACTCTTTTCCAAAGCAACATATCCTTATATCCAAATTTTGAAGTCAAGGTACCTTTAAAATATACATTTTGGCATAACTCAACAGCTTTTACAATCAAATGTTTTTCTGCAGTTACGAATATCAAAGAGAACATAATCCAGATTCTTTGTGTGGTAGCCATCTTTACGTGGCTTATTTTTTTATATTAGCGTGAGCCTATTGCTTTTAAACTGCAGTCTTCTAAGCCTGAAATGGTGCAGTGGCTCCTGGCTCCGCCCACTTCAGCTTCCCAACATGGCGGTGGTCCGCTTTCCGCCAGCTCTGGGAGCCGTAACTCTCAGAAATAGTGGGTCTACACTTTTACCAAAGTAGCGTGTAGCCCAGAAACCTCTTTTTTTTGTTTTGTACTAGCAAAGGCTAAATTCACCACACAGTTTAATGTGCTACTTGCAGAGGCCTCATTCCCACCATACTGCAGGTCGAGAGTGCACGCTAGGAACCCGCCAGTAGCTCAAACCGGCAGCTGCCGCTTATTTGAGAGAAACAATTAGGAAGCTGTTTTTAGGTCCGTTTTAGAATCTTTTTTCTAAGTTTTTAGGTGGAAACTCTTGCCACCACGTTGGACGCCATTTGTAGCTGGAGAATTTCTCTCCAGCTCCCGCCACCAAGTCCCGCCAGTCCCAGAGCCCACTTATAAAATAAACACACAAACTCTTATATTATTTAAACTGCTTGGCCATTAGCTCAGGCCTGTCATTGTCTAGCTCTTACTCTTATATTTAGCCCATTTCTATTAAACTTTACTTTGCCACATGGCTTGTGGCTTACCGGTACTTTACATCTTCCTTGTCCTGATGGCGGCTGGCAGTGTCTCTCCCTCAGCCTTCCACTTCCCAGAATTCTTTTCCTTGTCCCGCCTATACTTCCTGCCTAGCCAATGGCCAATCAGTGATTTATTTACTGACCAATCAGCAACACACTTGACATACAGACCATCCCACAGCAATTGTATTCAGATTTCATTCTGGAAGATGGAACACATGTCTGGTACCATTAATTAGGACCGAACAAAAACTAAAAACAAAGCATGTGCCTAAGTTATGGGCCCTAGAAGAGCAATTACTACTGTTCTGTTAAGTGGACATAGTCATAAAGTTTCCTTAAATTCTTGTATTGAGCCGGGCGGTGGTGGCGCACGCCTTTAATCCCAGCACTCGGGAGGCAGAGCCAGGCGAATCTCTGTGAGTTCGAGGCCAGCCTGGGCTACCAAGTGAGCCCTGGAGGAGAGGCGCAAAGCTACACAGAGAAACCCTGTCTCGAAAAAACAAAAAAACAAACAAACAAAAAAAAAGTTCTTGTATTGACACCCATAGATTAATGTGTCTCCCAACCCTCATGTGAAGACTTTACTTTATAGTAGATGGTGATTAACTCAGAGACTCACAACTGGTTGACATGCAAAGAATGAGACCATGGAATGTATAGCTCTAAATGGGATTGCTGTATCATACCCCATCCTCCCAAGGCTGAGGATCATCTTGGAAGAGGACAGAATGATTCTAAGAGCCAAAGCTAGTGGGCTTCTGAAGCAAAGCAGTGTTTGCCAGACATAACAGCACATGAACTCAACAGGATTTCAACTGCTTTCACAAGACCTGCACAAAATCAATCCAGCCAAAATCCCAACATTTGTGAGGGAGGGGCCTCATAAATAGAAGTCCCACTACTACCAAGGACTTATTGGAAACTGATGGCTGCTAGGGGAGGGAATAACGGTTTTGTTCAGGGATGAGACCCTTCAGAGGCCGCCCATGCATGAGTAGATGGCCTATACCCATATACATACCAGTAGCAGTAAGTTGACTCAGTGAGTTTAAAACATAAGAGAGTACATGGTATTGGGAGGTAAAAGGTGGTGTGGGGATAGAGAAGGAATTGGAGGGAGAGGGTAGGGGTAGATTGCATCAAAGCATATTATATGCAGGTATTAAATTCTCAAACAATATGAAAAAGGGAAAAATTAGTTGCTTCTGGGGTAATTATGTTTCTAATCAATGCTATGCAATTCTATATATTGACTAAAAATTTCTTTGAGTAAGCAAAATATTGACCCTTCAGCTATATAACAACAAACTTAACAGAAAAATTAACCTTTCTCCACATTAAGCTATTCTACAGTTGATTTTATTTTCATCCCTTCCTTAAGGACCTTGATATTGCTTCTAGAAATGATAGCCAATGCTTCTTACCTGTTCCCTATTGGCATGTGCATTTTATGACTTCCACGTTTTAAGAAGCTCAACATTTCTAGAGTTTTATTAAAGAATAAAAATTATTTTAACTAAATTTGTTACATAATTCTGGAAAGATATTAGAAACAACAATAAAGTGTGGAATCTAAAGATTTCAGATATTATTATTTATCTCAAAAACGTTGACGGAGAAAGTAAGCCCCAAAATAGTCATGTTCAAATATTTTCCTTTCCTCAAAGTTAAAAAGTTGAAATTGTATCAGGAAACAGAAAATAGAAACTTTTAAAGATGAACAATATTGATGCCTCATTGTAGTTTTCCCCTAAAAACATACAACACTAGTGTGCTTAGGTGGGATGGGTGCGCATGTGCGCGCGCACGTGTGCGCGCGCGCACACACACACACACACACACACACACACACACACACACATTTTTCTTCTCCTTTAATGCTACTACATTACACAGTTGAGGATGATTCTTAAGCTTACAAAACTCCACTAACGCTTTTTAATACCTGTGCTGTACTAGATGTAATTCGAGGCTACAACAGGGAATATTTGTGGTCCTAAATTAAACTCCCAGCAATCAGCACTTTAAAGTGTCCAAACAATGGTTTTATATATGTTTCATAGTTATAGTTTTGATGAAAATAACATAAACCTAACGAAAATTCTTTTTAAAGAAGAAGTATTAGCTTGTGATATTGGAAGGGTTGAAAATTGAGGTGGATTTAGACCCAGTTGGATTTTGGGCATGGCTTTCAGGATCTGTGTTCTGCCTCAGATCAGACACCCTGCTCTGTGTAGGTTTCCTTCTGAGGAAGGCTTCATCTGTAATGGAAAGAAATCAACAACCCCATCTACATTTTTATTGCTTTGTGAGCCAAAGAACAAGAGGTATTTTCTCTTTTAGCACCATAAGATTTAGAGAAAGCTCTGATTGGTCTTGTTATGGACTGCCCCTCAACAGATCACATTGGGAGAAAAGGTACTTAATTGGCTTACTGGGGTTAAACGCCAGCTGTTGTGGAGGGACTGGAAGGGAAGAAAGTGATTGTAAGGCAGCTTCATTGAACATTACAATATAGAGAGATAGAGAGATAGTTTCAGAAATAATGTGTAAGTAATATTTGCTGGGCATAAACCCAGTAGTCACTCTATAGAGTAATTTACCCTACATTTGGTGTGCAATAGTTAGAGTCCTGGTTGTTCCCTTAAAAGTTAAAGTGCACACTTCTCTTGCCTCCCCACTAGATGATATAAACGCTCCTATAATCAAGCACTCCACAGCTTCAGCTATTCACCAGTGTTCTTCAGAGAGATTGATTTAAATTTTTGGTACCGCTAATAGAAGATACAGGACTTGATTGCCGCAAAGACAATGAGCTTTTCAAAAGTGACAGAAAAATATCCCTTCTCAATCTTCTATCCGAGATCAAGTGAAACAAAAAAGCCTGGGAATTACTAAAGAGTTGAAAATAGCATCTAAAATTAAGAAATAGGAGTAAAATGAGGAGGGGTAGAGAGAAATCAATATTTTTAAAGACTAATTATCAAGTTTGTGGCTCTTACTGTAGGAACAGATTTGATATAATCTCACCAATTTCTGATAATCATCCTATGAAAGATATTGTCATTTGTTTACAAACAGTAACAATAAAATATAGACCCAGAGACATTATTTAGTGTGGACAATCAGACATTTAGTGACAGGGAAACATCTGAATCTTAGACCTTAAAATCTATACAAAGTAGAGAAAAGACAGATGAGGACAGGGACAAGAAAAGGAGAAAAAAAAAAAAAACGGACTCTGTCTATCCCAGTTCTCAGGCTCTAACTGTGAAAAGTTGATCTCTATGTTAACACTAATTGTTTAGTTTTGTCTCACTTGCTTTCCTTGTTTCATTACCAATGTTGTTCCTAAGAACACTCTTCCAAATACCTCTTGTATTGAAAACTTCAGACTCACTTCCTTACACAGGAAGCTGAACTTATGACCACTGATACCAGGAACAACCCTAAGAGCATAGACTCGAACCATCAGCTGGCTGGAAATGGGGGTAACCCATTACTATGGTGAAGGAAAAGCCCCTGACAAGGTAGCAATGCCATTGAGAAATCTTTCACTTGTACTTAACAGCAAGTACAACAATGTGAGGAAAGTACAACTTTTCAGGCTTTTGAGAACTCGGGAGGAAGCTTCAATCATGAAAACTATTAATGATATAGAACTTAGATAGCTCTAATTTCAAGTAATAGATGCATTTGAAAAAGCCCATAAAAGCCCAAGGGATATTAATTATTCCTAAAATGTTTATATAAGATCCAAAAGTAGCTTATTGATTGGTAAGGATTAGAGTTCGTGGGTTTGAGGTAGGAGAAACTGGATTGAAGAACTCAAAAACCTTGAATTCTCAGACCCTTCCTCTGCAACTCTTAGATGTATGGAAGATTTTTTCCTTCTAGTTGAAGACATGTGTATCCTCAACCTTAGATTGTAGACAATCTAATGTACTCTGTGTTGCTAGAACACTAAGTCCTCTTAGGCTAGTTCTCCACACCTGGCCAGCAATAGGCATTAAATGCAAACATTATCTAGGGAATTGCTCTATCTTCCGAGAGAGTATATACTATGCTATACAGTGTACAAGACCTCATAGAGTATACAATGAAGCAAAACTATAGGAGAAACTTTCCATTTCTTAAATAAAGAACAAATTTACATGTCTCGAGTTAGTTTCATTTCCCTTATTTCCCCTAGGGAGGGGAAGACATTCAACATTGTTATCCAAGAAGAAATTGATTTGGAAAGACTTTCTAAAAATGATCATTCAGGTTATACGGGAAAATAGCATCCTAGATTGTTGTGTCTTTTACATCCCACCCCATATGAAGGCATTTAGTTGATGAAGTTGGCCTTATACTAAGTTCGTAGTGATTGCTTGTAGTACATGGGATTATTAAAGGACCTGGTCTCTGGCAATCAGTGTCATGTGATAAGTTGGTTTCAATCAAGATAAGCTATATAAAAATCTCACATAACATGAATAAAAACTTTAGTTTTAAAGGCCACACTTGATAAAAATTTATAATACCTAAAGTACTCATAAATTTCAAAGCCTTCTAAGTAGTTTCAGATTTATAGACATAAAAGGCACTCAGTCATGTTCATGGTTTTAGAGCTTCTTGTATGCCATCATTGTTGATGATATGATGACTTTAATATTGTCTTGGCTGGGAGAAGATATTTGAAAGAATATAATCATTTATAAATAATTGCATTCAATTTCACAGTCATGAAAATGAATACTCAAGTACTTTGAGTTTCAGTAACTATAGTATTACAAACCTTTCAAAGTATTCATAGTAATCATACTATAATTGTAATACAAGATGAATAGCCTTTATCCTAATAAGCAAAGTACCACATGATAATGAACATTATGTAAGTATATTCTGATGAACTCACATCATCTGAAAAAAAATTAAATGTAGAATTTGTTCTTCTGATAACCTTTCTTTGTTTAAAGTAGGGGGGAAAGAGTCACAATTTATGAGAAGAAAGGGGAAATTTTGATTCAAACTGATAGCATTATATAATAATTCTTATACTACCTAAAAATAGGAAAAGCATCTCTATGAAGAACTGGTCAGTGAGAAAATTCTCACAGAATGAGAGCATGTACTGCTTAGCAGGGTCATTAATGAAATCATGCGGATCGTGATACAAGTCTGTGACCCCAGCACCCGGGAGGCTGAGGTAACAGGATCTTGAGTTCAAGGCCAGTTTGGGCTATAAGGCAAGACTCTGTCTCAAAAGAAAAGAAAGTTTTTCTTCTTCTTCTTCATAGAGAAGAAGCTTGCCATTAACCAGGCTTTCTCTAAATGTTAAAAGACTTACAAATTCCACAAATCATGGTCTGTTTATACTTCAAATCATGTTTAAGGTTTATTTTTCCTTGCTTGCAGAGTTTAGCTGCCCCAAGCTTGCCTAAGAAAGATGAAATGCTTAGTAGGTTTATGATTGAAATTTTCTGCTTGAACTTTCCTTGTAGTATTATACTGGACTATTGCACTATAGACCGTTTTCACTGGATAAACAGTTTAAGAGTGTTTTATCCACATCTCCAGAGGCCAGTGACCTTATCTCTTTCAACTTAACCACTTTCCTTTGTCTCTCTACAAACCATTTTGTTTTTCAAATCACCTCACTAAACCTTTACTTATACCTTATCTTTTATAAAAGAAACTACAATGCGAACTTGGCAATACTAAGGTTCAATACTTCCTGGTATTTTCTTCTGCAAATCAAACAAAGCAAAGGAGAAAACAAGGAATATCACACAAGAGCACAATCAATTCCACTAACGCATGAATACTGCTTTCAGTGAGTCTGTGCTGTAGGTAGAACATCAGTTGATGCCTTTACAGGAAAATGTGATGAGGTGCATGAAAAGAAAACATAGACACATCCTTGCAGTTCAAATGTCACCTCTGGACTCTTGTTCTATTTATATGCATGTGAAATGATGAATGCATATTTATGTATTTAATGGACTTAGCAAACAAATCGGAATCAATGCAAATGTTCAACGAATATCAAAAGTTATCATGTGCCACCTTTTAATTTTGCTAAAGTGAGGATCAGAATGTTGTCCTTTATATAAAAGTTTTTATGTAGAAAGAGATGTTCAAATTAAGAACCTCTCAAGCGATACTAAAAGAATTGATGAAATTATTTTCTGGAGGATTATGGACTGACGAAGGGGAGGAAATTGGTAAAGCAAGATAATAGATGTCAGTCATGGGCAATCTCACCCCAGATTCATTTCAGAATATCTGGAGGCAGTTGTGTTTATTGCAAATAGGGTGGGACTCTTACTAGTATCTAGCTGGCAGAGGGCAGAGCCTAGAGCAGAATGTTAAAGAGAGTTCCTCAACAAGACGATACTGTATCCTCATGTGGGCAGATTACTAAAAGTCAGAAATGTTAGAGCAGGGGCTGGAGACATGGTTTAGTGGGTAAGAATGCTTGCTCTACAAGCACGAGGAGCTGTGTTCAAATGCTTTGCACTGACAGAAAAATCAGGAGTGGGTGTGCATGCTTGTGACTCCAAACTGGGGTGGCAGAGAAGCTGATTTCAAAAGCTTGCTGCCAGCCAGACTAGGCAAAAGGGCAAGTTTCCAGTTCAGTGAGAGAGCCTGTCTCAAAGCAAGAAGCAGAGAGAGCTGGAAGAAGACAATAAAAGTCCTCCTCTGGCCTCTGCATGTACATGTGTTATACGGGCACCCACACACTCGTGTGCATGTAGAACACACACACATCACTAGTGTAAAAATGCTAGAGTGATAGGGTGTACATCTGCGTTATAGTCTTGCACACATTTTTGTCTTTTTGCTTTTCAAAAATTAAGTTTAAATAGATAACACCCTTGTCTTTGTAACACTTGCTTTAAAAGATTCATGTACTAATGAACAATATGCTAATTAAATTGGAATAGAGTACACCATTGGTAAATTTGAAGAATTCTATTGGTATGTTAGTATACCTTACTCTGTATAGTGAGTGTGGAATAGCAGGAGTCTCATTTGGGGACTATTTAGGCAACCATCAAAACTGAACACTTCTGTTATGGAAGTATCTGTCAAACAATTTTAAGCAAAGTGTATTTTCCAAAGCTGCCTTTAATGCATTGGTCATGTGTATATCCATGTGATTTTATGATATATTTTAGCTTTTATTCTCTATTCTTAACAAAGCTAAAGACCTATCTTAACTAAATTCACAGTGACAGAAAAGCAATCACTAGAGTCCTCGTGGTAAGAATTGGGAATTAGATGTACTTCAGTATACTGTCCCTTTAGAAACACTTGGTCTTCTATAAGAGGAAATGTGATAACATTTCAACACATAACACAGTCATGGTTAATTGTCTTTTCATGAAAGTCAAGGCTGACTGTGTCACTGCAAAGATCTTACACAGAGTATTTGATCCACTCCTTCTGTTATAACTATATGTATATCTAACTGTCTCACACAAAGCTTTACTTGGTAACAAAGTGTGGTGGTATTGTGTTCCCCAAAATATTTTGCACCCTAATAAATTTAACTGGGGTCAGAGACAGAACAGCCACTAGATACAAAGGCTAGAAAATGGTGGCACTCACACCTTTAATCCTAGCATTCCAGAGGCAGAAATCCCTCTGGATCTCTATGAGTTCAAGGCCACATTGAAAACAGCCAGGCATGGTGACACACGCCTTTAATATCAAGAAGTGAGCCTTTAATCCCAGGGAGTGATGGCAAAAACAGAAAGATATCTAAGGCGTGAAGACCAGAAACTAGAAGCTTTTAGCTGGTTAAGGTTTCAGGCTTTGGAGCAACAGTTCAGCTAATATTCATTCTGGATGAGGACTCAGAGGCTTCCAGTCTGAGGAAATAGGATCAGCTGAGGAATTGGTGAGGTGAGGTGGCTGTGGCTAGCTCTGCTTCTCTGATCTTCCAGCATTCACCCCAATACCTGTCTCAGGTTTGATTTTATTAATAAGACCTTCTAAGATTCATGCTACAACCAAGTCTTTCAAGTAAGAGACATTTTCTCATCAGGAATGGAATAGAGTGAAGTACATAATACAGGTAATTCCAATGCATCTTGACTTCAAATATGGGTAAACAGATGTCTCTCCTACTAAAAATGACCGTACTGCCACATTTCTAGGCTCTGAACACATATGAGATGGTTCATGGTACTCTTCCATCATCCATTCTGAGCTTTCCAGGTGAGAATATGAACACAAGCTACCCCCGATGGTAACACAGCTTGAGGAAATTCGTGCATCACTTCCACAGACTTTCCTTTCACTTAAGCAACTCCCACTGCAGGCAGCAGTATTTTCAGTCCTCACAGCGATACACAGATTGGAAGCTACTTGGGAAGATAGGAGTTGACTCTTTCCCAGTAATTTTTATTCTCAGTTGGTGATGTGGGAAGCAATTCAGAGTGCCAACATGTATCAGAGTTAGGAAGAAAGTTCTTTACTTCAAACATCACATGCTGTTTCATTTCATTCAATAAGAGACAGGCTTTACCATAATTTACCACTTCCCTGCAGGATTTTATTTTTTTGTACCAATCTAACTCATCATTTTAGACCTTTTGTTGTTCTTTTACATAGTTTCAAGTAATTTAAGCAAATGATAAACTAATGAATGTTTTTTCTGAGGTTTATTAAACTAACTGAGATAGGTTAAGGATTACATTTATATCACCAATTTGTTTTGATATTGCCATATACCAATGCTCACATATTTTGTTACAATAACCCACTGATCCAACATCATAATACTTGCATATATATAATTAATATAATTGATATTATAAAAGGAAAAGTGACTATATCAACTAAGTGTATACCGGTTATATGAAAATTGTTAGAAATGTAAAAATAATGATGCATCTTCACAATGTAATGATTCTCATTCTTAATATTATAATTTAATGTATAGCATGAGATGCATGGGGTCATCCATCTAAAGAGATGATAAATTCTCCCAACAATCATTTATTTAGTTTTTTTCTCTGTATGAATAAGAAACATGCTGTATTCTGAATAAAATGATGAATTATATCAGTTCTGCCCTTAGGAAATTTGCTGTAGTAAACTGATAGAGACAGCTCTGAAAACAGAAAATAAAAATATAAATATTAAATGTCAGGAATAAATTATTTGATAGCATGCATTCTTATAACATACAAATCTTGTAACACTTAATAAAAACGATGTCCTGCAAAATCATCAGTTATAATAGGATCTAGAAATATTACATCAGATGTTCCAAATAGTCTCTTAAGTATATGACAAATGCTTTAATAATGTGGGACAAAAGCAAGAAAAGTAACCTGAAAACAAAAGTGATGAGTATTTTGAAAAGGTTTCTTTGAGAACATTGCTCATATGAGTAATGACGGGTTATAAAAGTAGATGTGGAGACCGGGGAAGGAGAACTTCCTATACAGAACAAAGAATTGAATACTGAACATAACTAAACCTTTTACAGCATCTCTTTCTATAAAAGATGGAAACAATACTTAACATTGATGTAAGATCTCCCCTAAACACTCAACTGCCGCTAAGGAAGTTCACCCTGAGTCAAACCATGCACATATCCCACAAGTAGCACTAACCTAACTCATTACCCAATCCTTTGCCTTCTAAGACTGGCACATTGAGCCTCGGATACATGTCATAAATTTCACTTACCTGGCCCCTTTAACTCTCAAGCCTCCCACTCTTTGAAACTTCCCATCACTACCAAAGCCCCATCCCCTGTAACTAAACCCTCATCTTCTGAGAACCTGAATGTAGAGCCCATAAGGCACCTTCTAGGGAAGCCCTTACTTGCCCCTATCCAAATGGACTTTTACAGTCAGCTGAAGACCTATGCTGTGTGCCTAAGTAACTCTTACTTTCACCTCCTTCTGGAAATTCCACCTGGACTTCTGAAGAGCTTCAATTAGAACCTTCTAGTTCGTTTGTTTATGTAGTCAGAAGCTGTACCTTCCCCTAACTGAGCTGCAATCCCTTCTGATAACTCAGCCACACATCAGTACTCAGTACAAACCCAGATGCTTCCAAATCTGCCGAGTTGAGGTAATAGCAAATAGGGATCCAGACACTCACTAACTGTGGTGGTTTGAATATGAATGTCCCCCATAGTCTCATATATTTTAATGCTTAGTCACCAAGGAGTAGAACTTTTTAATAAGGTTAGGAGGTGTGGCATTGTTGAAGGAAGTGTGTCACTGGGAGTGGACTTTGATGTTTCCTTTTTTAAAATTATTTTTTTAATATTTGAATACTTTATATGTAATGTAAATTATACAGTCTATTTATGTGAAAATACTTACTCTTCACCTGAAATCCAAATGCATCTGTGTATTCTATGCATCATTTAGCAATCCTATCTGTCCATGCCTCAGAGCCACATCATGAATTATTAGCAATGTCTTTCTGTGTCAGTTTTTTTTAGATACTTTTTTTAATTAAGAGATTTTCTATTCATTTTACATACCAAGCACAGATTCCCCTGTCTTTCCTCCTCCCTCCCCCAGCATAACCCCCCAAAACCAACCATCATTCCCACCTCCTTCAAGGCAAGGTCTCCCATGGGGAGTCAGCAGAGCCTGGTACATTCAGTTGAGGCAGGTCCAATACCTCCTCCCTGCACCAAGGCTGTGCAAAGTGTCTCACCATAGGCTCTAAAATCCAAAAAGCCAGCTCATACACTAGGAACAGGTCCTGGTCCCACTGCCTGGGGACCCCCTAAACAGTTCAAGCTAAACAACTGTCTTACTTACCCAGAGGGCCTAGTCCAGTACCATGGAGTTTCCTCAGCTATTGGTCCATAGTTCATGCGTTTCCACTAGTTTGACTAGTTGTCTCTATACTTTTTCCAGTCATGGTCTAAATAATATCCCTTGCTCATAGAATCCCTTCTCTCTCTCATCAATTGGACTCCTGGAGCTCCGCCTGGGACCCAGCTGTGGATCTCTGAATCTGCTTCCATAAGTCACTGGATGAGGGTTCTATGATGACAGTTAGGGTATTCAGCCATCTGATCACCAGAGTAGGCCAGCTCAGGCACCTTCTTGACTATTGTCAGTAGTCTATGGTGGAGTCATCTTTGTGGATTACTAGGAACTTCCCTAGCACTCTGCTTCTCCCTATTCCCATGGTGTCTTCATTTATCATGGTATCTCTTTCCTTGCTCTCCCACCCTGTTCCCATTCCAGCTCGAACTTCCCACTCCCCTAAGCTCTCATCCCCCATCCCTTGCCCTCCATTACCTGCCCCCTCAACTCCAGTTTGCTCATGTAGATCTCATCCATTTCGCCATTGCTGGACAATCCATACGTCCTTCCTAGGGTCCTCCTTACTAGCTAGCCACCCTGGAGCTGTGTGATGCAGTCTGATGATCCTTTGCTTTATATCTTGTATCCACTTATGAGTGAGTATATACCATGTTTGTCCTTCTGGGTCTGGGTTACTTCACTCAGGATGATATTTTCTAGTTCCATCCATTTTCCTGCAAAACTCATGATGTCATTGTTTTTCTCTGCCGAGTAGTACTCCATTATGTATATGTACTACATTTTATTTACACAATCTTCTGTTGAGGGGCATCTAGGTTGTTTCCAGGTTCTGGCTATTACAAATAATGCTGCTATGAACATAGTTGAGTATGCATCCTTGTGGTATGATTGAGTATTCCTTGGGTATATGCCCAAGAGTGTTATAGCTGGGTCTTGAGGAAGATTCTCAATTTTCTAGGAAACCACCATCCTGATTTCCAAAGTGGCTGTACAAGTTTGCATTCCCACCAACAGTGTAGAAGTGTTCCCCTTGTTCCACATCCTCTACAACATAACTATGAAAAGGAGAAAAAAGTCTAGATTAAAAGCACAGAAGTACCTTCAACAAATTTACAGAAGAAAATTCCCCAAATCTAAGGAAAGCGATTTCTATCTAGGTGCAGGAGGCATACAGATAGGGCCTGAGAAGACATTATCCACATAATATAATATTCAGAACACTAAATATAGGGAGCTAGAGATGTGGCTTAGCATTTAAGAACACTGGCTGCACTTCTGGAATACCAGCGTTTGATTCCTAGCACCCATGTAACAACCTACAACCACCTGTAACTCTAGTTCCAGGGGATTTCATACCCCCTTCTTGCTTCCACAGGTAATACCCAAATGTGGTACACAGATATACATGCAAGCAGCACACCTATACACATAAAATAAATAAAGAAAACACTAAGTGTTCAGAGCACAGAAGGGATATTGAAAGCTACACAAGTAAAAGACCAAAACTCATATAACGGTAATCATCAGAATAAAGCTGAGGTTATTATTGAAACAGAGACTTTAAAATTCAGAAGAACTTGGACTAATATGTTATATGATCTGTAAAAGCACAAATTCCTAAACAGAATACTATACCCAACAAAACTATGTGTAATATCTTAAAAAGAAAGAAAAAATACAGAATAAAAGTGATTAAATGAATCTATGACCATCAACATAGCCCTATAGAAGTTATTGAATGGAATACTTTAGAATAAAGAAAAATAAATATATTTAAGAGATAGTAGTGAAAAAAATGACAGAGTTGGTCTGCAATTAAACAAAATAAGAATCAAAAAACAAGTTCCATGATATTAATAAAATGACAGGAATCATTGACTGTCAATGGTTTTAACTCCAAAAGACAGAAATTAGCAGATTGGATTATGGTGCATGCTTTTTATCCCAACACTCAGTAAGCAGAGGCAGGCAGATCTAAGTTCGAGACCAGGCTGGTCTACAGAGTGAATTCCAGATCAACCAGTGCTAGAAAGAGAAACCCTGCCTGGAAAAAAACAAAAACAAACAAACAAACAAAAACAAAAAAGAAGACAAAACAAAACATCCCAAGGATTTGACATTTTGATGCTCTCAATAACAACACCCTACCACCAAACTAAGGTAGATACTACCTTCCAGTTAAGGGAATGTTCAAAAGGAATTTCAAGCAAATGGCACCAATTAATAAATTGGAGTTGCTAGTCTAATATCTCACAAAATAGACTTTAAACCAAAACTAATTAGAAGAGATAAAGATCACTTCATATTGATAAAAACAAAACAAAACCAATCCATCAAGAAGATATTGCAATACTAAACATATATGCACTTAACTTTATAAATCTAATGATACTAGACATAAAACAACAGATGAGCCAAAATATATGAAAAGTAGATTACTTCAATACTCTACATTCATCAATGAACTAGATAACATCATAGATTAACTCAATGGGCCTACAAACATCCCATCCAAACATTAGAGTATCACATTTCTCTCAGCAGCTCACAGAACTTTCAGTAAAATAGACCACATATTGCAATATAAAGCATGTCTCAACAAATACTGAAATCAGTTTGTATTTGATCTGATTAGAGAATAAAGCGAGATATTAACAGCATTTGAAATCACAAATTTTACCAGAATTTTAAAAAAATAAAACTGATGATTTTCATGCTATTCCAGAAAAATCCAAAAGGAAAGAATATGTGTGTGTGTGTGTGTGTGTGTGTGTGTGTGTGTGTGTATGAAAGAATGCATATAAGATTAATATATTATTACATACATATATGCATTCTTTCATATATATATATATATATATAATCTCAAAGCAGCATTACACTGATAACTAAACCAGATAATGACAAAGGAACAGGAAAAAGTATAGACCAATCTCTCTGATGGAAATAGACACAAAATTTATGAATAAAATACTTGTAGATCAAATCAAAAAATACATCCAAAGATTATCCACCATGGTAAAGTAAGTTGAATCAAGAGACACACAGTATTCCAGTATTTATAAAACATTAAATGTAATGCACCACATTAATAGAATTAAGGGCAAAAAACATATCATTATCTCATTAGATGCAGAAAAGTCTTTCAAAAAAATCAAACTTTTCTTCATGATTAAAATTGAGGAGAGAATAGAGATTTAAAAAGCATATCTCAGCATAATAAAGGCAGTATGCAATCCTCACTGGTGGGGTAAAAAGTCCAAACCCCCTTTCATGTTTTGAAAACCCACCAGTCCCAGAGCTCAAAAACCTACCAATCCCTCAGCTTGAAATCTCACCAATCCCTGAGATTGCCCCAAACTCAGTATTTGAAATTTTATCAATCTCCACCTTGAAAACTCTGTCCCCCAAAAAACCTTATATAAGCTTCTCTGCTGCTTCTTGCCCATGCAGAGGCAGCTGCCCCCTTATATCTTTCCCAATAAATCTCTTGTGTGAGGTTTGTTGTGCAATGTGCCAATGTAGTATTCCTTGGCTCCCAGATGCCAGGAATTTTCCCTTCAGGGCTGCAACATTTCCACTGGGAAAATCTTTCCCCTGAGAGCTTCAACATTTATACTGGGGAAACCTTTCTGCTCAGAACTGTAATACTTACATAGCCAACATCATCTAGACAGAAAACGTGAAGCATTTCACTGCAATTGGGAGCAAAGCAAGCATGTCTACTCTCTCCCTCCTATTCAATGTAGTACTTGGGGTCTTATCTAGAGAAACATGGCAAGAGAGGGAAATAAAACAGATACAAACAGGTAAGGAAGAAGTCAAATAATTCTTATTTGCTAATAACATGATTCTATATATATGAGATACACTGAAGATCCCACTAGAAAACTTCTGGATCTGATACACACTTTCAGCAATGTATCTGGGTACAAAATTAAAGCATAAAAGCATTAACCTTCCTGTATGTTAATGACATACTGAGAAAGAAATCAGGGAAACAATCCCAATCACATTAGCCTAAAAGTATATCATAGGAAAATCCTAAACAAGGAAGTGAAAAACCTGCATAGTGAAAAGTTTAAAATACCGAAAAAGACACTAGAGGACTTTAGGACAACTCTACCACACTCATAGATTGGAAGATTAATATTATGAAAATTGCCATTCTACTAAAATTAGTGACAGACTCAATGCAATTCCTATCAAAATCCCAATGCAATCTCTGCATAGAAATTGCAAAATCAAACTTAAAATTCACTTGGAAACACAAAAGACCCAGGGTAGCCAACAATCCTGAGCAATAAAGGACCGCTGGAAGTGTTAATATCCCTTATTTCAAGATAAACTACAGATCTATAGTCCTAAAACCAGCATGTACTGGCATAAAAACAGACACACTGATCAATGGAATAGAATGAGGACTCAGATTTAAATCCTTGCTCCTATAGAAACCTTATTTAAAAAAAATAGGGCAGCAATACGTATTGGAAAAACAACAGCATATTCAACAAACAATGCTGATCAATCTAGATAGCGACATGTAGAAGCATGAAACAAGATCTTTATCTCTCACCCCATCTAAAACTCAATTTTAAGCGGATCAAGGATCAAACTCAACCTTAACACCTGATAATATTATTCTGCAGGAAGAAAAAGAGGTTCGTTTGCTTCAACTCATGGATACAAGTAAAGATTTTCTGAATACGACTCCAATCACACAGGAATTAGGCTAACAACTGACAACTAGGACTTCACAAAATGAAAAAGCTGTTGCATAGAAAGGAACACCATTAAATGAATGCAGAAGGTGCCTACAGAAAGGGCTATAGTAGCTATCCATTTGACAGAGGATTTGTGTCTTAATATGCAAATAACTCAATACACTAAACACAGAAGACACAAACAATGGGCTATGGAATTTAGTAGAAGGTTTTTAAAAGAAAAAATATAAAAACCAAGAAATACATTTTTTAAGTTTTCAATATTCTTAGCTATCCTGGAAGTGCAAATTAAACCTACTTTGACATATTTATCTTACCCTAGTTATACTGGCTAAGAACAAAAACAAACAACAACAACAAAAACCAACCAACCAACCAACCAAAAAAAAAAAAAAACCAAAACAACAAAACAAAAGAAAACAAAAAACCCACAGGAAAAACAAACAGTCAAAACAACAACAGGTGTTGTAGCAGATACGGAAAATTGGAAACTTATTCACTGTTGGTAGGAGTTTTAACTGCTGCATTTACTATTGAAATCAGTGCAGAAATTCTTCACGAAGCTAGAAATAGAGCTACCATATGATTCAGTTATATATTTGTAGGCATATACCCCTAAGACTGTATATCTAGTGCAGAGAGAATTGCTTACCCATTTTCACTACTGTTCTGTCCATAATATCCAGGAAATGGAAATAGCCTAGATGTCTATTAAGTGATGAATGAATAATTAAAGATATATATAATGTAATTGTACTTATCTATAAATGTAATTGTACTTATCTATAAATCTTTAAGTAAAGAAAACATTCTTCTTTCAGCACTTTCAAGTAAGAATAATTTTTCTATAAAAATCTCAACAAATAAATTCAGTGATTTTTTTCATTCATAATAGTCCACTTTCTCTGTACATGGAGGTACTTACAAATCAGGCTTCATGGCATTCTTGATAACCTAGCCAAATGTTCACAAATCACAATTGGGAGGCACAGGAAAATCCATTGTCATTAGGATTAGTCATTTGAAATAACTGACAAGGGAATATTCTCCCAAGAATTCCTTGAATTAAAGTAAGTAGGTGCAAAATATTTTACAAATTATAATAGAAAATAGAAAAAAAACAAAGATGGGCAGGGAGAATATTATCCCAATGTACAGGATCGACACAAAAAGGCAAAAACAAACAAACAAACAAACAAAAAACTCTAAGCCTATAGAAATGTGAAGTAAATACATAAGAATTTTAGGTTATTGAAGAGGTTGGACAAAATAGTGAGCTGGTACATAGCTCTGGAGAACTTATCCAAAATATATCCTAGAGACAGAGAAGGGGCTCACATCAAAAGGGACTCAATGCAAATGCATGCAAATATATGTAAATTAAAGGTCAAATGGAGAGAAGGGAGAAAAGAAGAGCAAATATATTTGAAGACTCAAGATCAAAATTTTTAAAAGTAAAAGGACGTAAATCCTCAGACACATGGAAATAAAAGGAATCTAATCACAGATACCATATAGTAGACACACAAAACACTGGAAAAAACAAAAACAAAAAACAAAACAACAACAGCAAAACCCAAAACTAAACTGATTTGATCTCAAACTCCATCACAGAAAACAGAAGGAAACCTACAAATGGTAGGCTCTTAAAGGGCTCATGAAAACCAAAAGATACTGGAGGAGTAGTTTTTAAAATATCAGAAATAATTACTAATGTAAAGTAGCAGCTTCCTCAAAATTATATGAACTAAATATATAAGAATAAAGAGATAATAATCTAAAAATAGTTGAAGGGTCTTCTACAAACAACAAAGGTACTTAACAAGGCTGTACTTCCTAAGATATGAAATTAATCCTAACTGAAGTTAGTTATGATACATAGAAAGAATGAACAGTAAGTATATTAGGAAAAAAGTAGATAAATATAAATAAAATAATATGTTTCATGTCTGTCTGTCCTTCAGGAAAATAAAAACTGAACTAGAAGGTGAAGTAAGAACGCAGCCAAAAAAAAAAAAAAAAGGCAGATATATCTGCTTGGAACCCCTTATTACTATTCAGGAAGGCTAAAACACTAATAATAAGGTTTGCTAGTTCTGTGGCCAGAACTAAGTGTGACA
Organism: Peromyscus eremicus; assembly: GCF_949786415.1. Lineage (NCBI taxonomy): Eukaryota > Metazoa > Chordata > Mammalia > Rodentia > Cricetidae > Peromyscus > Peromyscus eremicus. The sequence continues at coordinate 43,491,295 of NC_081429.1, forward strand.
AAAACAAGAAAGAGAATAAGTTTTCTAGAACTGAGGTGAAATATTTTCTTTTTGTTTTGCTTTCAGGTTACAATAGAACCTGTAGAAAAATTTTAAGGGATAATTAAATTTATGGAATGCAACTATATCAATAATTATAAATTAATCCACTGCTCTGTGGATCAGCACAGGCTTTTTGGTAAAAGGATAGGAAGTAAATGGTTTAGCCCTTGCATTTTCTGTCATGATTATTCAACTCCCTCATTGTAGAAGCCTAGAAAAAAATAGCAGGATATAAATGAGTGGGCATTGTTCTGATCTATCACAGATTTATTTATAAATTCAGATAGCCTACCATATTTGATCTTCATGTCATAATTTCCACTGTCTGATGTAGACCCACAAGGAAAAAGAAAATATATAATTTAGATTTTTCCCTTTAAGTCCTAGCAGTATTAAGAAAAGAACATTTGAAAATAGAAAGAAATAAAATGATATGACATACAGTTTTTATAAAATGATAATACTTGCTTTATTAATGTTAAACAAGAGATTTTAGACAGAAAAGAATTAAGGTTCAACTGTAGGAACAAAGGCTTGATTAGAAGCTACATAATTTAAAAGTGAATACAGTTAATAGCATAGCTTTAATAGATGAACACATGTATACATAAATAACAAACATGGACCATCATAGTAGGAGATGTTAGAGTATTTTCTCAGTAAGCAACAGATGAGGCAGATTCTAATTTAATAAGGCTATAAAAGGTTTCAGAGCATAACAACATTAATTAAAAGATATATGTGGCATCTTGACCCCAACAATTAGGGAATTAGTACATCTAAAGCACACATAGAATAATTTCAAAACTGTTACAACTACTTAAAAAAAGTTGAACAAATTTCAAATCTTCATATCTTAAACTCTATAATACTGTAAGTTAGAAAGCAATAAATTATCAGAAATACAGTAAATGCATATGTTTGACATGAAAAAAAATTCACAGTAATGCACAAAAGCACTTAAAGTACAATTGGAAAATACTTTACAATTTTTAAAATATTTTCTGTGTTTTAAAGTGTGTGTGTGTGTGTGTGTGTGTGTGTGTGTGTGTGTGCAGGTGGCCACAGAATCAAGAAGAGGGGATTGGGCCCCCCGGAAGCTGAAGTTACAGGCAGTTGTGATCCATCCATTTTTTGCGTGAGAAATGAAAGTTGGTCCTCTGCAAGAGCCATCTCTTCAGCCTTAGGAAGTACTTGAAAACTAGCAGTGACTAGCTAGGATGAGGCTTAGTGGTAGAATGTAGCATGAATCTTAAAAGTTCTTATTAATAAAACCAAACCTGAGCCAAGTATTGGAGTGAACACTGGAAGATCAGAGAGACAGAACAAGCCACAGCTACCTCACCTTGCCAGTTCTTCAGTTGGTCCTGTTTCCTCAGACTGGAAGCCTCTGAGTCTTCGTCCAAATGAATCTCAGCTGAACTGTGCTGCTCCAAAGCCTGAAAGTTTAACCAGCTAAAAGCTTCTAGTTTCTGGTCTTCACGCCTTGTATATCTTTCCTTTCTGCCATCACTCCCTGGGATTAAAGGCTCACTTCTTGGGATTAAAGGCATGTGTCACCATGCCTGGCTGTTTCCAATGTGGCCTTGAACTCACAGAGATTTCTTCTCTGGAATGCTAGGATTAAAGGTGTGAGTGCCACCATTTTCTAGCCTTTGTATCTAGTGGCTGTTCTGTCTCTGACCCCAGATAAGTTTATTACAGTGCACAATATTTTGGGGAACACAATACCACCACAGTAGAACATTCATTGCAAGTATTTGAGGCCTTGCCTTTAAGCTCTAGGACAGTAAAAAGAAAAAAAAAAATACCAGTGGGCTAAAACAAAGCAAAACTTCAGGTATATAAGCAAGTTGTAATTGAAGGAAAATTTAAAACTAAGTTTCAACACAAAAATGTAAGAAAAGCCTAACATCAACAAATATTTGAATTTTCAAGTTAAAATAAAGATAATATCTTTATTTTAGTAAATAGTAAATAGTTGCCAGGCAGGAAGTATAGGTGGGACTAACAGAGAGGAGAATTGAGACAACAGGAAGGCGGAGGGAGTTACTGCCAGCCTTTGTCATGACAAACAGCATGTGAAGATGCCGGTTAGCCACGAGCAATGTGGCAAGGTATAGATTTATAGAAATGGATTAATTTAATATGTAAGAACTAGATAGCTAAAAGCCTGAGCCATTAGGCCAAACAGTTTAAATAATATAAGCGTCTGTGTGTTTATTTTATAAGTGGGCTGTCAGACTGCCGGGGCTTGGCGGGACCCAGAGATAAAACTCTCCAGCTACACTAAGCTTGTCAGAAGCTAAATAAATGCACCTCAGCATAGTAGTTCCTGAGTGGAGAATAGAGAAGTAGAGGCATGGATCTAGGCTCCTAGTGTCCATTTGTATAAGGTTAGTAGTTTCTTCCTTTCTTCTTAAGGCATCTTTAGAGTAAAAAAGCTAAGCATAAAAGGTTAGAGCAAGAGACAAGAAATGAATGCACAAGGAATTGTGAGGTTGATTTTATATTAAATCAGCCATTTCCCACACAGGATTTGTCATTGCAGCCGTCAGATGTTATGGCCACTGGCTCTGGAAGCATTTGAAACCAAGAGGAACTAAAGTGACTGTCTTATGTGAAAATGTTTGAGTCATTGCTAACAAACCTATTCATAAAAAAGTGAAATGAACAATATCAAAAATCAACTTTCTGAAAATAAATTTGAAAAGTAAACAAAATAGTGACTTCCTGTAGGAAGAAAATAGAGTAACAGAAAATAGAAACAATAGAGAAATAAAAAATAGAGAAAAATTCAGCACAGTGTTAACATGTGAGATAAAATTAGACAAATATTAGCCAGGTATGATGATGCATGTCTATGTTCTCAGTACTTGGCAGGCAAAGTCAGGACAATCTTGAATCTTTTATAAGGATTGCTTTAGTCATAGTGTCTGTTCACAGCAGTAGAACAGTGACTTGGAGAGAAGGTATAAATCCAACAAGTTAATCAAGAAGACAATTGAATTAGAGTAATCCAAAAGAAGGCTCAAAAGTAAAGAAAAATATCTAGATTGTAGACATAAACATTATAGAGCCATAATTACAATAACTATAAGCAGTATAAATATCATATTATCAGGCTAGGAGGAGAGAGAGATGGCACTATATGCAACTTCCAAGCATTGATAAAATAACACAAAAACCCTATTGTAAAATAATAGAAAAAGTACAAAAGAAATTTGACAAAAGTTGTAAAGAGAAGTCTAAAGATTTCTGGCTTCTCTATACTAAAACAGCAACAAATACATTTTAGGCTAAGAAACATTTCTAACTTTTCCATTTAATACATCTTTTAAACATATAAACCAAACTGCAAGAAACAAGATAATTTGGCAAACACATGAACATAGTTTGTGACTTTAGTATGTATCTTCCGATAACTATGACACAAGCAGTAGGATTTGAAGACATAAGCAAAATACCTGATTAACGTGAGCTGATGGAATATCTGGAGTGTTACCTTTAACATGACAGAAATGAATAGTTTTCCCAATTTAATACAGAACATTAAAGAAATATAACTGACTAGGTGCTAAAGGCTAAAATAATTCAGAGTACACTTTCTGGCCAGGAAAATAAGCTAGAAGTTAATTCTAAAACTAGAATTTGAAACATTTAGCAAGTAAACAGTATATATCCAAATTTCTACATAACTCACATATCCAAACATGAATTACAATAGAAGGCCTCCAGGTGGTGGTGGCACATGCCTTTAATACCAGCACTCAGGAAGCAGAGCCAGGCAGATCTCTGTGAGTTCGAGGTCAGCCTGGTGTACAGAGCGAGATCCAGGACAGGCACCAAAGCTACACAGAGAAACCATCTTGAAAAACAAAAAACAAGCAAACAAAAAAAAAACCAAAAACAATAGAAGGCCAATGAATGGTTTAGTTAAGAGAGAGTGAAAATACATCATTATAATTTGTGGAATATTGTTCAAACCATTTAATTGGAAATTTGGAATAATGACCATTAGGGTTGTCTAAAAAGTCTCCAAGAGAAAATAGGAACATTGACAAAAGAACAATTAATTCTGTCCACGGAATCAGTTTGGAAAAAAACTTTATGGAGAAGATACTCTTTGCCAGAGGGACAGTGGAGAAGTTTTCTTTCCCAAAGGGATACTGCCTACAAAGGCACAGTGAATGGGAAATTCAGAAGAAGGGAGTCTAGCAACTAGGAATGAAATGGTCACAACATTCTGGGGATCTTAGGATTTTTCTCATGGAGCAAGGATGCAGTGAAAATTACCAGTTGCATTTACTCAGAAAATAGTGATTTGAAATACATGGAAAAATCAATTCTGAACGCAGAGTTCAGGATACATTAAAAGGACTAGCTGATTAGAATGTAGTCAGGGAGAAAATTAATTTAGTGGTTATTGGAATGCAGAGAAGAACGCAACATCAGAAAATGCATCTTCACTGAAGAGAGAGTACCAGGTGACTTGCTGGGTCCTGAGGGAAGGAGTAGGTGAGGAAAAGCAATTTTCTACTCAATTTATTAAGTGGATATTGATTCAATTTGCATGAAAGAGAACAGAAAGAGAGACTTGGGCTCCATTTTAGGACCAGTATGGTATACTGGTAATAGAATCATTTGGGAGAGGTTAAGATCTTTATTAAAACTTGCAAGGGTTATTACTTGCAAATAAAAATTTAGTTTTCTATACCAGAGTCTCACTGGGAAAACAAACCACTCTGAAGGGAAGGCTCATGTCCAGCAGTAGATGCCAACAGAAAATGAACTCAATGGCATCTTTGGAGGTTCCTTGTCTCATAATGTTATAAAAGGGCTTTTCATTTTTTAAAAATTTTATCTTATCTTAGTGCTTGTTTTTATTTTATTATTATTATTTTTCTTTTCTCTTTTTTATCCTACAGGTCCTTTGTGTATATATTATGGCTTCCAGTTTGGTGTTTTTATGGGATTACTGAGTAAGAGAGTAGGTCTCTGCATCTATATCTGTTTCTTTTGTCTTTTCTTGGGCTTTTTTTCTAATGTTTGTTTTGTTCGTTTCCTTCTGTTTGTTTTGTCCTATTCTGATGTGTTAGTTTTTGTTTTATGCTACATTATCCCTTAGAAGTCTATTTGTTTTCTAAGGAGAGACAGAAAGGAGGTGGATCCATAGGGAAGGGCAAGTGGGGAGGAACTGGGAAGAATAGAGAGAGGGGACACAATATCAGGATATATTGCGTGAGAAAAATTCTGGTTTTAATAACAGAAAATAGTAAGTTGAGGGCAAACTGATAGTAATTTTCAACCTATAGTTCTTGAATTTCAATATGTTATATACAAAGGGAAAAAAGCACTTGCAAGGGTTATTGATTATATGTGGATGGATGCTATCAGTTCAAGAAATGACACCAGCAGAAAGAATACAAACTGGCATGCCCAACAGGAGAAGCACAATGTGGTAATTATGCTGTCAACTCCAAAGATACAAGCATCTGGGCATGTCTGGGACGGACTATCTTGATTGTGCTAACTGGACTGAGGAGATACTCTACTCCACTGTGAGTGATACCATTCTCTAGACCAGAATCCCAGATGTAATAAAAAGGTGAAAAGTGATTGAGCACAAACATTTACCACTCTCTGCTTCCTGTGTTTACATGTAATGTGACCCATCCCCTCAACCTTTCCTGCCATATGGATGGCAGCATCAAACTGTGAACTCAAATAAACACTTTGTCTTATAGTGGCTTTCCTTAGGTCATTTTAACATAGTGATTGGAAACGTAACTAAGGCATGGTGAGAGACTTTCATGAACATCATGAAAATGTTTTTTTAATGTTGAAATTGAACATCAGATAAAATATACATTATGGACCAGTAGAGTTCTACAAGGAGAATTCATCCATTTTATGACCATGGTAAAAACTACTACCATTTCTACTATCCTCTTTCCTTTACTACAAAACAAATATAATATCAGGAAATCACAAGTTTCACAATAACTTATATTCAAAGAATGGGATTTGTAACACAGCTATCAATTATGTGAATCACTCACTGATCACGTAACTGACCAAATTGATCAATATTTGAAAGTAACTGGAAAAATTAAGGTGTACTTGTTAAGAATATATATAGAAAATAGTCAGCTATGTTATCAACCTCCATCAATTACTCAGTCAGTCAGGAAACATCTCCTTCATGTAGCTAAACATGTAAAATGATGTTCTGTCATAAACCAGTGTCTCTAGTTCAGACTAACTTCAACAACCATGGAAGCATAGATGAACTTAATGGACCTAAAATTTCCAGTGTGGCCTATTTCTTCTTGTTTTGTTCTGATACAGAGGATTAATATGCTGAAATTTTGCAAACAACATTTCCTTTGTAACCAATGAAGACAATACCCATCTAAAACCATACCAGATGTTTGTACAGAAATTATGTGGGTGGAAAATAATAATAACAACAATATCCTTAATTCATTTACATTTATATATCAGTTAGCCCTAGAGAGAAAATGGAGCTTAACTGAAAATATGTGCAAATTTCTATCCTATAAGTATTCTGGGGAATTTATGTCATACTTTAATACCCTCACTAAGAGAGGACAGAGAGGTGGGGAGGAGATGGGATAGTTCAAGAACAATGAGATAATTTAGGTTAAAGTACATTGGTACTCTTCATGGCAACAATCTGATCTCTTGCCATTGGGTATCCCAGGAACAAAATTAAAATACTGATTGTAATATACAACCAGTTTATTAAAAATGCCACTTCAGGGATTTATTTTCCCCCACAGGATTTAATGTGAACTTTCCTCTCTTCATTGTTATTCAGACCATCAGGCTTTGGGGGATAATCAGTTCATTATCTGGGCTTAAGAAGTGACCCTCATATCACCTTCTCTGTTTGGCTTTTCAAAGGTCACGATGCAAATGTGCATGCTTTGCTCCCAGATGAGTCAAGAAGATGGCCCAACATCTGACACCTCCTGTGACTCTGAGACAAGCTCTCCCCTCCTCTCAGAAAGAAAGCCCTCAAGCTGGAGAGGTGTGCACAGTGAGGGTGAGACATGCATAAGCAGAGCAAGTCAGAGTTGCTCTGAGAAACAAACAGTGTTAGATGGAGACAACAGGTCATTTCTCCATTTTAACAACAAGGTATTGTAAATCACCATTTAATACAAGAAAGAAAATACCCTTAAAGATTCCAATGTCTGCACATAGCTTTCATAAATATTCAAAGCATGACCCACTTATCTCAGCCACAGGACAAATACAACAGGAGTAATCTCTGCCATCAAAAAAGCATAACCTATTATATGTCTTCTCAGCTGATGAGGTGAGATTCAGGGATGATAACAGTAAAATGAAAATGGACATCACATTCTCTGAGGTAGTCATATCAGTCTTTATCTATAATGGCAAAGAAAGTTATTGTAGTTATTTAGACATCCTATGACCTCAAATTTGCAATCACTAATTCCCTCCAAAAGCATCCATAAAAATGAAATACACAGTCTTATCTACATTACCAAATTTATCGTATGGAATGTCTGTTTATTGCACTATAAGAACATAGAATATTTTTCTTTAGAGTTAGCAATAAAATAATACTAATGCACTTGTACCAAAATTGATTTGATGGATCCAGAAGCATCTGAAAGCATTGAGAAACTAATAAGTGAAATCACAATAGCAAAATAGAAGGATGGCAGAATTATCCAAAAAGTGATTTACTATCTCAATGTTCTCTAAAAAATTCCTGTAGATTTGAAAAAAAGGGAGTGAGAAATAGATTACATGAGTTTTAAAACGATCATGAATGATTTTAAATACTCAAATGGTATAAGGAATATTACTACAAAGTCCATGTACTCATCCCCAGCCCAGCCTAAGGAATAAAACTTTATAAGACTTAACTTAGGGTGTCCTTTTCCCTAGTATCATCCCCATCACCATCATCTCCACTCCTACACCAAGATCTGTCCTCAATTTGTCATACACTATGTCCCTTCATTCATGGATTTTAAAGTTCATTATGCTGTCTTGTTTGTTAGCCCTGAATATCTTTAAATTGTATGATTGATAACAGTGGTAATCATGAACATAGATATAGATATAGATATATAAGTTTTTCTAAGAAAAATATCATTATAACCAATTGACATGAAATCATATCATAGAAAAGACATACTTAATATTAAAGAAGGGTCAAGGAACTGAAGCTTAAAGAGCACTGACTACTTTCCCAGAAAAGCTGGGTTCACTTTCTAGCACTCACATGGCAGTTCACAACCGTCTGCAACTCCAGTCCTGGAGATCTGGCACCCTCTTATGGCTGCCCCAGCATCAGACATGCATGCGATGCACAGACATGCATGCAGGCAAAGCACAAAGACACATAAAATAAAAAAGAAGAAGGAATACATTTCTGTCTATTCAGTTCTAAAAGAGCTTGCTGATGGATGAAGTCGAATTTTTTTTTTTTTTTTTTTGTAGAAGTTTCAAGCAGATCATTGTGATTGGTTGGGTAAAGATACTAACAAATACAAGAAAGTATAATAGACATTTTCAATGCAAAGAGTAGGTAAGTATTTAATTTTCAAGACTACAAGAGCCTGTGAAACAGCATCATTCCTCTATAAGAGACAAGCATGTCTTTATTATTAAGTCCCACCAAGCAACTCCATGGCATTTTTTGGACTCAGCAAAGGACCTTTTAGGTTCTCTTGAGCACTTTTTCCCTTTTATTTCTGTAACCTCTTGACCTCTCATGTCAGATCCCAGGACACTTCACCTTTGCTTACTCACCAGAGACAAGGAACTCAAAAGTTCCATCATGTTCCTCAGTGCCATTACCAGATAGAGTCAATTTCTCGGATTTAGTTCCCAAACCATATGTCCCCACTGTTTTTCTTCCCGAAATAAATTTCTACCAGGCTAAAAATTACACCAATTCACCTTGTTGATGCCTTATGTTCTGTGTAGATAAATAGAAACTCTCTCAGAGTGAAAAGGCCAACAATATTAGCTCTTTTAATAGATTTTGTTATATAATAATTATCAAACTATATAAATATAGAATGCCTGTCTTATCAAGTTTGCACCTATTTTGATCACTCACTTGTGAAGCAATATTGCACTTTGAGTGAATGCAATATACTCCATTTTGGTTGAATAGATAAAATCTTTCTGATATTTTAGGAGACTCAAGACAGCTCTACCAATCTAAAATCAACCCCTGTGAGTTGTTCAAACAATAATAAATGTCCCTGCTGTGAAATAAAATTACAGTACCTAAACATAATTAAGAATGAGTTTCATTGAAGAACCTTTAGATTATTATTGTGTTCTATTTCTAATAGCACTACTACTTAGCTGTTAAATAAAAGAACATGAACATAGAGGACAGAGCATGGGAGAAAAGTGGACTGCCAGATTTTTTTTTATGTTTGAATGACAGTAGGCTGGATGCCTTTGCTTACCAAACAGTCTACAAATCTCTATGCCTTAAAGCAGCAAGAATTTATTTCTCTGGAGATGTGCCGCAAGTATGGGCAGCTCTCCAGGGTAGCTGACCTGCCTTGGAGAGCTCAGCAAAGTTTGTGTTGACTATCACTGCTGCAAAGACAGAGCAATTGTTCCATCAGTCCACTTCTTTATTCTGTTCATATATTGCTAACACAGCAAGTGACTTGGAACTTTTGATTTGGAGGAAGTATAGTTGTAATTTGTGCTTAGAAGGAGGTTAACTATGAATATAGTGAATAGTATCAGGATCTTCCATTACAGCTTTCACTGACTTGCCTGTTAATGTTTGTAGATAGAGCTAGAGCTCAAGAGGGTGAAAACAAAACAGGACCGGGTACCAATCAGCAACATTTATGCCATGTCAATCAAATTCAAATGTGACCTGTTAGTGATGTTTCCTGAATATCCTGCACACTCTTTGTTCTGTCTTCTTGCAGCATGTTGTTAAAATGACACCAAGTTATGTAGACTGCTTGCTTTCCTCTTCATGAGATAGAAAAGGACCTTGTCAACTTTGATTTTTAGTGTGTAGAACAATAACCAATATATCAAAGTTACTGTAATAATTAAATATAAGAAGTGAAATGAAAGGAGAGATAGGAAAGAAGGAAGGGAGAAAATTGAGAAAGAAGGGCATAAGGATGGGCAGTGGTGGTGCATGTCTTTAATCCCAGCACTTAGGAGGCAGAGACAGTTAGATCTCAGTGATTTTGAGGCCAGCCTAAACTGCAAAGTAAGTTCTAGGATATCCAGGACTGATACACAGAGAAACCCTGACTTGACTTGACAAAAAAAAAAAAAAAGAAAGAAAGAGAGAAGGGAGTATTATGAAAGATGTCCCTAGACAATGATAGAAGCACTGTAGGGCTGCTGCTGCTATCTTTGAGGCTCCTACATACAGTAACTTGAAAGCATGTGTAGGCAATGTATGTAGAGTCTATGACTGAATAACAATGTCCATTTTTCTAGTTCTCCTTTAGTAATAGAAAGTCTAATTTTAACAAGGCTTATGTTGAAGATCATTATTTTCCCTCTCTCTGGAAGACAGACATGGTCAATTGGGAGTAAAGTGGAAGTAATATAAGCAATTTCCTGGTCACTCTTTTATAGGATAATTTCTGTGCATTCCCCTGTTCTTCTCTTGTGCCCACTAGCATTGCTAGGGAAGGCATTTGAACAACAAAATGGAACTTACATGTTTAAGGTAACAGAACAAAAAAGAACTTAACTCTTCCAAGTTCCAGCTACCAAACTTGCAATGTATTGCCCAATTTTAAACAGTTACTAACAGAGAACTGTATTTCTTTCTGATAAGAGCCATTACATGGTCTTTATCTTAGCAGTCAACTAAATCCACATAGTTAACAATTTAGTTTAACACTAGCTTAGAGTTCTTGTGTGTGTGTGTGTGTGTGTGTGTGTGTATTTGCGCGCACGTGCACGTGCGTGTACCTGTACACACATTTGTGCAATATCTTTTGTTCAAACTCTAAGATAGAAATAATGAAAAAAATGTAGTCATAGGGAAGTATGGAAGGAATTTCTATGGTTATCAGATGTGAGAAGACACACTAGACCACAGAAATCACCACTGATTTCATTTTCATGTCACAACTGCAGAATAACAATTTTCCATAATTAACTTAGAGTCTCAGAGATAACCATTCTTTGTAAAGAATGGTTAAAATTTGAGTTATCTGCATGAAATTACTAATGTGTAATTCCAAATTAAAAACAATGAGTTGCTGGGTTTCAATTTTGATTAACTCCAGGGTCATTTCATTCATAGACTTGCACACATGGTGTATAACTTCTTTCCCATCTTTTGTTATCATCCCCAAAATTTCATTAACTGTATCTGCACATTTCTATTCCTACATGTTTCAAACCTTGTGTGGAGAGGAAAGCATATGCCAGCAATTATTATTTGCTAGGAAAAAAAAGTTAAACTTTCTTCAAACCCCTAAGCAAATACAATTTCTTAGTTTTAGTATTTAAAATATTCCAACAGTGGCAGGAGCACTAGGAAAATGTGTTGCCTGTCTTTTGACATCTGTGTATGCAGACATACAGACAAGAAACCCCGATAAGAGAATAAGAACAGGCAATCAGTCCAAAGTTCATATCCAAGGAGCACAAAAAGGACAAAGCTCACTTCATCTCTCTCTAGAAGTTGAAAGAAGGAAGAAAAAAAATCATCTATAAGGAGGAAAATACCCAAAGAGAAAATAAACAAAACACACCCATCCCTCTGCAAAAGCCCTACAGATTTGAGTTTCTTATTCAGCAAATGGGAAGATTCAGAGGCCAGCCTAAGACACACCGAGCACTGGCCATGCAGCATCACCTATACAACCTGTTCCATATTTATCACAGCCAACACGGCCAAGATGGATTTATTTTCAGATAAACATGAGCTTAGGGAGAGAAATGACTTCGAAAGGCTACAACTCAAATCTGTTATTTTTCTTCGGTAGGAATGAGAGTATCTTAGGGACTGCTGCTAGTGTTCTTTGCTTTCATGGTTAAGAGAGTCCAAGGAATCCTTTCTGATTAGGTGTCAGGAGTAAAAGCAACAGAATCAGATAGTATAATTAAGAACCTGTTTGCCCCAAAGGGACTAAATAAACAAAGGGAGAGAAAGGTTCTGGAGGTTTAGTGCAGAGTGTTGGCAAACTAAACACCACGATTGTGCTCATTCTGGATTTTGTGATAGGAAAACCCTTCATTTTTCCGTCAATCTATTGTACTATGTAGGAGGTGCAGAAGATCCAGAGATCATGAATGTGCCAGAGCACCCACGCAAGGATTAGCTAATAATGCCAAGATATGCTTTTAAAAAACATTTTTAAATAAGAAGAAGCATTATTTTATGGCTTATTGTCACTTATTATATAGTCAACGTTAATTTACTGTTAAACAAATCCCACTCAATGACCAAAACATCTTAACTGCAGTCTTTTGCTTATCTATTAGATATATCAGATACCTTTTCATGTAACATGTATTCTGACATAGTACCTTATCTTTTAAGTATCTTTTAAGTGAACTATATGTCAAAGCAGCTTTTCTCTTTTTCTCTGTGCTAAACCAATGAAAGAGAAAATCCTGTGGCTAAAGAAGGATAGAACTAAGACTAATAGGTTCTCATTCTGGTCTGTACAGACACAGGCACTGAACCATCTCACAGTTGTGGTGGAGATTGTTAATAATTCATAGGTGTTAAATGCTGTAGTCCAACATAACAAACCTCCAAAGATTTCCACACCTCAGTGCTGGAAGCCTTACCAGTATGTAAATTTAAATGGTAAGAAGAACTTCATAGGCATGAGTAAAGCATTTCGTTTGAGGAGAGCATCTTGGGTCTTCTGAGTGGAACTACCAGGATTGGAATGCATGAATCTGTTTGAAGGTCAGAAGTTGAAACTCTGTTCCAAGGTGAGGGCCCTTGGAGCTGTCCATGACAGTCTAGGAAAGCGCCACCCTGGAGAAGGGAGTTTGAGTCAGTTTTACTTTTGTCCTTCACGTATCTTCTGCAGCATCAGGACAGAGCAGAAAAGGCCATTCCAGAATCTGAGATCGGTCCCCACCAGATACGGAGTCAGCAAATGTGACAATCATGACTGGCTCTGCCACAGGAGGAGCAAAGAGCCAGTTTGTTGAATTTATTAGTTATGCAGTCTAAGGTGCTTGGTCACAGAAACAGGAATGAATTAAAGCAGGGACTACATAAGGTCCATCTGAGAAGGAGATAGAAAGGTCAAAGTCTAGAAAGAAAACACCCCTGTAGAAGCAGAACTGTGAGGAGGGGGACCACGTGCCAAAGGGGGAAGGCAGCGGGGGGATTTGGATAAACCGAACAACAAAACAAAACCACAAACAGTAACAGTGACAAACAAAACAGCAACAACAACAAAACAAAACAACTAACCAACTGAACAAACAAAAACCAGATTGTTCCTACAGCTTCCAGAAAAAAAGGCAGCTCTGTGGATTATTTGATTTCACCCACTTATGTTCCATTTAAGAATTCTGCCGTCTAGAACTGTGAAATAACAAATTTGTATTACTCCCCCTACTGTGATTGGGGTAATTTGTTGTGGTAGTGTCAGAAAATATATAACTGGTAAGAGAAGAGAGAGAGACTCATTTGTATTTTTTTTAATTAAACAGGTCGCTTGTTGACAATCTAAGAGAACACAGTCATTGAAAATATGATTTGTGGGCACCACCTTGTTCTTTCCTTGTGCTTTTGTGTGGGAGTGGTATGTATATATTATATATGTGTTCATATACCATGTGTGTGTGTGTGTGTGTGTGTGTGTGTGTGTGTGTGTGTGTGTATGTTCAATGTGTGTACTGTGTATCTATTCATATTTGTCGGGGAGGCAGGGTCCATGCAGATGCCTGCAGAGGCCAGATGTGTTGGATTCCCTTGCAACTGGAGTTGCAGGCAGTTGTGAGTCACCTGATATAGGAGTTGAGAAGTAACTCTGGTCCTCTGCAAGAGCAGTCCCACTTATTAACTGTGAGGCATCTCTCCATCCCTCCACCTTCTTTTTTTAAGGCAAGATCTCTCATTGAACCTGGTGCTCATTGATCTGCTAGGATAGTTGACCAGCAAGCCCCAGGTATCCTCTCTCCCACCTCCCTCAGCAGTGAGACACTTCACCCAGCTTCTGATGTGGGTACTAGGATTCTGAACTTAGGTCCTTGTACTCGCACAACAAACACATCAATTGAACCATCTCATCAGCTTTCCTATTGCTTCAATAAAGACCTTTTACCCCCACATATATGACTGACTATAGCACCCAGACAATGCCCAGGGCCTACCTCACTGTCTTCAAACAAGCTACCATTGACAGACACAGAGATGCAAGCCTACTTTTAAAACTCCTCTTTTGGATATGTAGCCTGAACAGGCCATCTTCTGTAACCAAGCAAGGCTCCCAGTGGTGGTACTGGGACACTAACCCAGCCAAAATACCCACAACTGGCCTGGCTGCAAGATGTGGGGCCATGGTGGTTCAGAGTTTATGGGAATGGTCAACCAATGACTGGTTTAACTTGATACTCAAGCCATGAGAAGGAGCCCAGGCCAGACACTGAAGCTGGATGACTCAGAAACCTAAGACAGAACCAAATATAATTTCCAAAATAAAGAGAAAGAAAGAAAGAAAGAAAGAAAGAAAGAAAGAAAGAAAGAAAGAAAGAAAGAAAGAAAGAGTGTTTCCCTTTCTCCATATCCTCTCCAACATAAGCTGTCTTCAGTGTTTTTGATCTTAGCTATTCTGACAGGTGTAAGATGGTATCTCAGAGTTGTTTTGATTTGCATTTCCCTGATGACTAAGAATGTTGAGCAATTCCTTAAATGCCTTTCAGCCATTTGAGATTCTCCTATTGAGAATTCTCTGTTAAGCTCTGTAGCCCATTTTTTAATTGGATTGTTCAGTATTTTGATGTCTAGCTTTTTGAGTTCTTTATATATTTTGGAGATCAGCCCTCTGTCAGATATGGAAGATGGTTTATTGGCTCGAACTGTTTGGGGGGCACCCAGGCAGGGGGGTCGGGATCTGTCCCTGGTCTATAGGCAGGCTTCTGGAATCCGGTGCCTGTGGTGTGACATCTTGCACAGCCTTAGTGCAGTGGGAAGGGGCTTGGACCTGCCTAGGCTCAGTATGCCGGGCTCTGCTGACTCCCCATGGGAGACCTTGATTTGGGGGATGTGGGGATGCAGGTTGGCTTGGGAAAGAGGGCTGGGGGGTAGGAGGAGGGAGGAGGGAGTTCTGTGGATAGCATGTGGAGTGAGTAGAAAATTTCTTAATAAAGAAAAATGAAAAAAAGTAAAGAAAGAAAGAAAGAAAGAAAGAAAGAAAGAAAGAAAGAAAGGAAGGAAGGAAGGAAGGAAGAAAGAAAGAAAGAAAGAAAGAAAGAAAGAAAGCAAAAGAAAGAAAGAATTCCCAATGACACTCTGCTATAGTCATAGAATCAGTGTCTAGTTCTATTGTCATCAAAGAGGATTCCTCCAGCAGCTGATGGGAGCAGATGCAGAGACCCACAGCCAAATAGGTGGAGCTCGGGGAGCTCCACAGAAGAGAGGGGGAAAGAATTTTGGGAGCCAGAGGGGTCCAGGACATTAGGAGAACACAGCCCACAGAATCAACTAAGCAGGGTTCCTAGGGGCGCACAGAGACTGGAGGCAGTCACAGAGCCTGCATGGGTCTGTGCTTGGTCTTCTGCATACATGCTGTAGTTGTCTAACTTGAGGTTTTTGTGGGACTCCGAACAGTGGAAGTGGAAGTGATTCTGACTCTTTTGCCTGCTCTTGGGACCCTTTTTCTCCTACTGGGCTGCCTTCTTCGGCTTTGACATAAGGGTTTGGGCCTAGTCTTGTTATGCTGTGTTTGCTTGATACTTGGGAGGCCTGCTCTTTTCTGAAGAGAAGCAGAGGAACAGTAGATCTCAGGGAGCAGGTAAGTAGAGTAAACTGAGAAGAGTGGGGGGGGGGAGGCTGCATTTTGTGAGAGAAGATTAAATAAAAAGAAAACAAGAAAAAAAACTCTTCTAAAAAAAATCCTTTGATTTCTCCCTTTGCGTTTAGGCTGAGGTTTAGGTTTACATTGTGGAGTTTAATAGGTAAATTCTGTCCTGAAAGTTCCCTCTAGCATCTCTCATCTCCAGAGCAGCATACTACACACATACACACACAGAACTCCCAACTACACATGTGAACATGAGCACATACATATGTACACTTGTGTGTGTGTGTATTAGCCTAAAATAAAATCATCTGTAGAGTTATTTCCCTTTGTTAAATTTATTTGATTATCAAGGTAACTTGTAAGAAAGCTCTTGTAGGAAATAGGTCACTTTCTCAGGGAGGTGACAGTTCTTGATGCCTTATTATGATTATTAAATTATAAATTTGCATTTCTCCTTTCTATTTCCATCAAGCCCTTTCTATCATTCTCATAAGACTGCTTGATCATAGCTACAATGCATATTGTGTTTCTTTTCTACTAGAGCACTAATTATTTGGCAGCCATGACTGAGTCTATCTGTATTTTCAGTTTTTGATGGAGCACCCCATACAGTATTGTTCTAGGCCTTCACTGAATGTTGGACAGAAGAATGGGGAAAGTGCATTTTAAAAGACACAATTATCCTTGAAGATTCTTCTTCTTCATTTTTCAGAAGAAAGGAAGGTCACAAATATTCATCTCTCCCTCAAGCCTTCTGTGATTTTTTTAAAGCCTCCTTTAAAAAAATAGTATTCTGGGGGAAATTTTAGATCATGATTTTCTTGCAGACACTTTTGACCTTGTAGAGTTTGAATCTGAAATGTTCTTAATAGGCTCACATTGTGAACACCTGGTTCTCAGCTATTTGGAAATGTATGGAGCCTTTAAGGGTTAAGCCTTGCTGGTGAAGAAAGTCAGTAGGAGAGAGACTTTGAAAATCATAACTGGAATCCAATTGATGAGAGAGAGGAGAGATTCTGCAGGCGAGGGATGTCGAGATCATGATGGGAGGATGTGCAAAGATGACCGGCCACACGAGTGGAAGCCCATGAACTGTGGACTGGTGGCTGTGGAGCCCCCATGGGACTGGACTAGGCCTTCTGGATACAGAAGATGGTTGTCTGGCTCGAACTGTTTGTGGGCCACCCAGGCAGGGGGATCGGGATCTGTCCCTGGTCTATGGGCAGGCTTCTGGGAATCCGGTGCCTGTGGTGCGACTCCTTGCACAGTGTTGGTGCAGTGGGAAGGGGCTTGGACCTGCCTAGGCTCAGTGTGCCGGGCTCTGCTGACTCCCCATGGGAGACCTTGATTTGGGGGATGTGGGATGGCTTGGGAAGGAGGGCTGGGGGTGGGAGGAGGGAGGAGAGGGTATCTGTGGGTGGTATGTGAAGTTAATAGAAAATTTCTTAATAAAGAAAAATGAAAAAAAATCATAACTGTCCCTGTGTCCAGCCTGAGGTCTCTGCCTCCTAGTTCAGGTGATGTGAAAAGGTCACAGTTGCAAGCTCCTTCCGTGAAGGACCAAGCCAATCATGCCGCCATGCCTTTCCTGCCAGAATGGATTGAAACCTTGAAACTGTGATCCAGATGAAACCTTGTTTGCTCCTGTCAAATACTTTAGTGCTAGTGATTCAAAGTAACAAGTACAGGGCCAACCACACTCCCTGAATATGCAAATTCTTCACTTCACAATGTTAATTGCAATTATCCCTTTACCTGTAAAAAAGAAACAGCCCTACTTAAACAGAAGCCACCATATTCATCACCACAAATGTGAATAAAAGATAGATAGTAAAGAATAATAATGTCCTGTGAAATAGCTTTGAAAGAGTCTAGCTGTCAAGAAAGGTTTAATAATTAATTTTTTAACTATATAGATTTGATCACTTTACATTGTACACATATCAAATTGTCAAAAATTTACTCACAAATATGTACAATTATGATAATAAAATTCATTTTATCTAGTGTTATGTGAGAAAGAAAAATATTAGACGTCGTTAGGTTTCAAAGGTTCTGGAAATTTATCAGCCATGTCTATAAAGAAAATAAAACATAGCTATGAAGAAGCAAGATGCATAAATTTTCAATGAAGAGGGTAGGTTTGTCTAAAGTGGGGGACCTAAGATTGGGGTTCCATTGTAGATTTAAAACTTGGATTCAATATCAAGATTACATATACATATACGTATACACACTCAGTTCTTTTTGACACTAATTTACTCACAAACAAATGTGACATCATTGCCTGCTGGCATGAAGGGCAGCAATGAGATTCTAGATCCCCAATAATCTGGAACACCTCCCTTCATCCCGTCAAACTGATCATATGAAAGATGGAACTGTTTGGGCTTTTCTCTTTCGAGTTGTCCTTTTCCAGTCTTTTCTATTTCTGTAAAAAGGATAATGGTTTGTCTAGTTTGATACATTTCATTCTTTTCCAATCAACGGTCTAGCCATTAGTCAAGATTAGTATACGCACTTAAAAAAAAATCAATGACTGTTTTAATCAATAGGTACTGTCCTATTTTAAGCCATTTCACATGTCTTTCCTAGACAATATTGTCCTGACTTAAAACATTGCTCAGTTTTACTTTTGTTGTCTTCTACTTTAATTCACTCCCTACAGGCAGAATGCTATTTAAGAATATCATGAATGGATGTGGCATAGCTCAATAGTAAAGGACCTGCTGAGCACACGAAAGTGTCTGCATTCGGGCTCCAGAACCCTTTTATTTTATAATTTGATCATAAGAGAGGACATGGTTTAGATGCTGCATACCTCTCTGCATACCCTTGCCTCCTCTATGATGACCTTGGTGCCCTTTAAATATGCTTTGCATGGATAAACTTAACTGTCTCTTCCTTGTTGAGTTCTTCTAATGGAAAGCTGCTCCCCAGACAGAAGTATAATTAGTCTATGGGAGGGTGTCAATTTGTTGTAGGTTTACATTCCTAGGGAAACATAGACAATCAAAGTAAATTAATTTATTCAGTAACTCACTGATTGATTCCACCAAGAATCTTCTCTGACTTACAGTGGAGTTATGTCCTAATAACCTATCATGGATTGAGAATATCATGAGTTAAAAATGCATGCAAGAGGCCAGTTAGCTCCACAGTAGGTCTATGGTGTACTCACAGACTCTGCACTTCTGGCACCACCACAACAAAGTACATTTGGTAGCCATCACCTGCAGAACACCACAGCTTAGTAATGCAAGGTATGGTAGAGTAGTCACAATTGCTATCTGGCTGTATAGTACGACTAGCTGTTGTCACCCAGTATTGTAACAGGAGACCATGGAGCAGATTGTTTGTCCCGGGAGGAAAAAAAAATCTAAATTCACGACTCAAATATGGTTTTTATTAAATTTACATCCCTCTTAGAAGCCATCCTAAAATATTGTCAAACCATCATGAGTTAAAGACCAACAGTATGGAATGCTCACTGTATATTGGGAAGGATGAAAGTTATGAAGTAGACATACACTGCCTTCCGAGGTTTATGCGTTCTACAGTTAACATTTATATGCAGCTCACCTTTATATTCTTCAATGAAATCCTTCAATAATAAGTAATATGTTTTCTGAATAAATACTATATACGTTATAGTTACAATTTTATTTCTTGAAGTTGATACCAGGTAGCATCTGGCAGCGGGAAGTAAAATCAGAGATAAGTCGTGAAAGAAATATTTTTACTTGCAAATACTTAGGTTTCTCAAACATCAATCTCCTGGGCCTACTTACATGCTCCCAGATTTCTCCCAGGATTGTTCACATAAAGAACTACTAGCATGATTGACATGTCATTTTTAAAATTAATGGAAGTGACAGAGGCAGCAGCTACAGCCATGGAAAATATTTAGCCATCATTCCCATAGATGGTCTGCTGGACTCTGAACAGATGGCAAATATGTGCATGATACATCTGATGACATCCCAATGCAGAAACAGAGTGTACAGATTATTAGGAAATTTATAGCAATAGGGATCCATTGCTTGCGTTGTCATTTTAAGTATATAGATTAGCAGATGCCATAAAAATGATACAAAATGCCTACTTTATAAACAGTTACACTTAAAGAAAGGAAAGCTGTACACATTTTATCAATGTTAGCAAAATATTCTGTGTCCAATTAGATAGTATAATGTACTTCATTCCAACCAATGAGACAGTTGACTCAGCTGCGTGATTGACCTTAACCAAGACCAGAGGACTTGCTTATTTGAGTCTAGTCCAAATTACCTACCCACAAAGTTGAATTTGGGAGATGTATTCTGTGCAATACAACTCATGCACAGATATTTCAACTGTATGTATTCAGACAAGAGTAAAGAGTACCACAGAGACACAAGGAAAAGAAAAGGTGGAAACATATAAGAAAAAAACATCACGTATCATTTTTTAACATGAAAAAAAAAAAACATCCCTGGCTCATGTTCCGATATTATTTAGTATGTCATGTACAATGGTCCAAATTCATTTATTCTTTTCCTGGTAAACCTTCCACAGCTTTTACCCAAGTAGTTGTTTCTTCCCCACTGTCATGCCACCACCTTGGGTCCCTAAGTTCTCAAGTGTGCCTGTTGGTTGTTGATGGGTTGCTTATTTTAACTGGCACACTTAAGCTCACTGGACCGTACCCAGGAAGGTACTCTCCCCTCGCGCCCTCACACACCCCCACTCTCCCATTTGCACTGTATTTGAACCTGACAAAGACTAGATCTACTAGTGTTGACAGCTATTTTGTCACAACATGGAATAAGAGAACGAAGACAACATAGAGGAGAGTTGAGTTTAGTAACATAACGAAGTGCAGGCTTGAGGGACAGGATCTAATCTCCCATGATAAATAGGCACTGCCCAAAGCTAGTGCTTCCCTTGAGCTTTTCAATATAGTGAGGCAATGGAGTCTCTTTTGTTCCCAGATTTGACTAGAGTTTCTTTTAAAATAATATATTATATATGACAATTCCATACACGTGTATAATAATGCTAGTCACACTCACTGTCCTCCCACCCTCCCACCCTCACTCCATCTTAGTAGAAAAGACCCTTTCCCTATCATTTTTGTTGTTGCTGTTGGACCCATTCAGTTCTACCAGGGCCACAGTCATGGGCATGAGTGTGGAGTTAACCACTCAACCAAAATAATCTAAATATTTTAAGACAAAAACTCCAAAAGCCTATTTTTGTTAAACTTTTCCTGTACATTTTATATAAATAAAATAAAAAAAGAAAACACGTTTAAAAACTGATTGGATCATTTGTTTCCTGCATCTGGTGGACACAAAATAAAATTTCTCATCAGATTTTTTTCTTACCACTTTCCAGAACCATTGTTGGCAGTGACAACAGTATATAGCAGCTTTTTTCTTTCATGATGAGTTCTGATAGGTACTTAATGCATATAGATATGTACTAGTTTCTACATGATATTTTAAATCCACCTTGAACTTAACTTTTTCAATTAATTTTAAACACATGCAAACTTGTCTATAGAAAGTCGTGGCTCAGTTTTCTGTTGATAAATCATTTCTAAGATGATTTTTACATGGATATTATCTGAGAGAAATAAAATGTCAGAATTATGAACCTTGATTTAAAGTCATATTTTCCTATATCAAGAAAAATGTAGAAAACACATTACAAAGTGAAAAATATCATAGCAGCATGTCCTATGTAAGAAACATTTTAGAGCTCATAGTCCTGGATGTGCAGAAACACCTGACATAAAATCTGCTCAGTAAACTGAGGCTTTAGATGCTCATATATATGATGATGGGCCATACTACCTCCCTGTAAGACTATGGGAACATACAGAAAAGATTCTCACATTTGTATGGACTTACATTTTAGTTACCAAATCATGTAATTACTAAAGGAGTTAGACATTTAAATATGAGCTATTTACCTTATCCTTGTACGCAGCCGTCAAGATGCCTTGATGATTGGAAAGCTGGGAGAGTGTGTTATCTATTTCTGTCTGTTTATTCATTGGGCAGTTTTGATTTTCTACAAAATATTCATTCCAGGTGCTTTTCATGGAAAGCATTTCAGAAAGCCCATTTAGAAATAGATTGGGATATCTGAGGCTATCGGGGTCTTTTGCAGAATATTTCAAACATTCCCCTAAATCTTTTAAATAAATTCCACTCCAATCATGAACTCAATTATGAAGGAAAGGATTCATTTCTCAACCATTGGTCAACTGAAATTAGACATAACTGCAGTTTTTTATGGCAGCCAGGATTTATTATGTGTTCTTTTCTATAAATCAATGTCATTATCTTCCTGACTCCCCAAACAGGACTTTTAAACTCCAGCCTGTTATTTTTAAAAAATTAGCTATTATTTTCAAGGAAAACTATTGAGAACTAGACCAAGACAGTGTATGAGAGGGGAAGGATGCACCTCTGAAATCATAGACCTATAAGACAAATTATCAGACCCAAGTTCAGAGAAAGCTATATCACTCAAAATCATTTCCCCGGATGGGTCTCAAATATTCTTAGAACACAAAGATTTTGTTGTGGACAGTGGTTTGGTACAATTTCTATTCCTTATTTTAGTAAATGATAGATAGCTTTCTAGTTTCAAAGTATTAGTTCCTTGTTAAAATTTCCTTTGTGCAAACAATATTTCTCAGACTTTTGTTCAGAAAATGGACAATTCTCTTACTGTAGTAAGAATTCCCTGTCCAGTGTGCAAGTGATCCTGGGAGACTTGTGAGAGACAAGCAGCCATGGGTGCCCCTCTGGAGCTTTTCAATAAGACCCATCAACCTACTGCTGCTGGGTTCATTTTGATGCTTTCAAGAAAAACAGAATCACACGCACAAAGTGCAGTGTTACATTTCTAGGTAAAAAAAAATAATCTTCACTTTATCAAATGATATATAAAACCTTTACTTGGTACATTTATATTGGATGAGTACAAGGAGCCACAAACTTTTAACCAGAGTATGAGTATTCTTTTTATGGCCAAGTGTGATTTATAATCAGAAAGTACCTTACAAATGATATTGACATTTTTTTCTAGGCTTTTCCATTGTATATATAAAATCACCAATACATTTGTGTATGTAATTATATATGTGTGTGTGTATGTGTGTGTATATGTGTGTGCTTGTGTGTTATTAGTGAATATTCAGAATCCAAAGAAGTTAAGTCTCTCTTCATCCTCTGCCTCAAAAACTCATTGTAAAATGGAGAAGAATGACAAGGATATGAATTCTTAAACTCCTCTAATGGAGCAGTTGCCACAAACTCTATCCTCTTAATTATATACAAGGTCAAAAGAAGTCAATTTGTAAAGTAATGAAAGGCATTTAAAAAAATAATCAAGAATAAGTGACGCAGATTAAAAAAGCTCTTTTTGCTTCCCAGCTGGCCAGAGTCAAAGGGAATAAAGCCATAACACTCTTAACAATGGAGAAAGGAAAGAAAAGGGAGAGGCCAAATAGTGTGGGAGGAATTGCCATACGGCAAGGGTGGAGACAGAGCTGGGTGCAGCCTGCAGGCACAGGAATGCCCACAGCTACTGCAGCGGCGTCTGAGATCCGTGGGCATCTGTCTTTCCTCTTCTTTTAAGTTCATTCTTTCAAGAAATACTATTGTTGTCCCAAGTCAAAGGTATTTGTGCATAAAGAGCTAAAGTTGGCATCACACACGTTTTGAATTTAATTTGAAAGCCAAGTATACTTTTAGCTGTCATATTTTACCACTTTTGACCAGTCTGGAGTCTCACAAATATTCAATGCAGTCTGATTCATTTTAACATAATTCTCAATTTAAGAAAATCCAAATATCACCAATATATCTATTATAACCTGAATTTTAAATTAACTTTACAAATGAAATTGATCTTTTGGTACAAGCCCACCTAGAGTTTGAAGATCAAATCTTAAAAATTTAGAATCAGAGTTTATCTGGCAGGGCCATTTTATAGCTAGCTATGTATGTCTGAAACTTACCTCTGCAAAACTGAAAGAATAGTCACCTGAGATAAAACATTTTTAACAATAAAGTTGATAGGCTTTGGTAAAAATCCTTCTTATTTTTACTAAACAATTTTAACATTTCTTTTAAGAAAACTTTTTGTTTTTTAATGAAAAGTGCTGTAATTATATATGTGTATATACATATAGATGCAGAAAGTCACCCATAATTGTGTTGTTTATATAAGTGATTAAAAGTCTCACACACACACACACACACACACACACACACACACACACACACACGGCAAACAGTGCTTTCACCTTCCCTGGAAGTCTCCTCAACAAAATATTTTCTTCCGTGCTCTACTTATAAGGCACCAGGTTGAACAAAAAGTACCTATCATCTCTAATACTCAAAATATTTTTAATACATTTTCCCTGAGGGTCGTGTTGCTGAAGAAGGAATAATATACATTTTTAAATGTAGAAAATGGAGATTCACTGATTGTTAAGATGACGATGAGCATTTCAGGACTAACGTTCAATGGGCATCTAAGCACTAAGGAAATTTCCCACTATGTCTCATAAAAACCTCTTTAGCCATTGTGGTGATATATTGTATACCCAAACAAAGCTTACCTGGGGATCAGTGAACAGAACCAGCATTAAATTAGACATAGAGGTCAGACAGTGGTGGCACACACCTTTAATCCTATCATTTAGGAGGCAGAGATCTGTGTGGATCTCTATGAGTTCAAGGTCACATTGGGCTACATGAGAGAAACAAAATCAGGCAGTGGTGACACATGCCTTTAATCCTAGGAAGTAATATGGCAGGACACAGAAAAGTATATAGGGTGTGAGGAAACAGGAACTTGCTCTCTTGAGGCTGAGAATTTCATAAATGTAAGCTAATGGCTGGCTGTTCTGCTTCTCTGATCTTTCAGCTTTCATCCCAATATCTGGCTCTGGGTTTTTTTTTATTGTAAGACCATTTAAGATTAGTGTTACAATACCTCCTTAGGATTTGGTTCAAACTGTTATCACAAAGGTTTTTAGATATGAATAAATTGAGACGTAGAGAGGTTAAATAACATTTTCGAGTTGATGTTACAGAGTGTCAGATGTTAGAACCCAAATCCTTTACACTAAGCAATTACAATACTTTGTTCTATATAGAATCACTTTGATGGAAGAACAGTATGATAGTTGTGATTCCTAGACTTCTACTCTTAGTGTAGCTTTAGTTTGTGATAAAATAAGGACTCTTGGCAATTATGTATGTGTGTGAGTGTATATATGTGTGTATGTATGTATGTGTGCATGAGTATTATGTGTATGTGTGTACATGTGTGTGTGCATGTGCACATGTTTGAGTACCCTCTACTTCTATCAAATTGCAGTTCAGTTTTAGAAAATGAAGAATATTAAAAGAGAGCAATCAAAGAGGGCCAGCATGTAGCTCTGGGCACCAGTTTTCAACTTTTCTAAAGAAAGTATGACCAAAAAAAAAAAAAAAAATCTGCCGGGCGGTGGTGGCGCACGCCTTTAATCCCAGCACTCGGGAGGCAGAGCCAGGCGGATCTCTGTGAGTTCGAGGCCAGCTTGGGCTACCAAGTGAGTCCCAGGAAAGGCGCAAAGCTACACAGAGAAACCCTGTCTCGAAAAACCAAAAAAAAAAAAAAAAAAAAAAAAAAAGAAAGTATGAAGCATGTAGACACTTCTGAATGTTTACAAGCTGCATATTTGAGTTTAAAAAAAAATTTTATCTTTGGAAGGTAGAGTATAGACTAACAAAAATAAAGCCAGGTCTAGTGGGCAAAGCATGTTTTCCTCATTGGGCTGCACATACAAGTATATTTTAACTAAAATACCTGAGAACCTTTGGAAAAATCTTTCAAAAAGCCATTGAACTTCAGCCAACAAAGATCCCTGAACACTTTGGAATAAACAAAAGCATCTGGCACTACCCTGTATGAGCTGTCACCTTTACTCTGCCTGTTCATAGACTTTCTGGAAAAGTAAGGAATGGTTCCATCTGGTCACTCAACAAGGAAAGCAGAAAACACAGAGAAGCTTCCACTGGAAATCGGAGACAATTCTGCATGGCCATCAATGGGGAGGAAGAATGTAGATATTAGGTGTTCTCAGAATGAGAAGTTCCAGCATGACACACAGACATGGTACACAGGACTCCTCATGCATGGCCCCTGACAACTACAACTCACTCATTCTTTTTTTTTTTTTTTTTTTTTTTTTTTTGGTTTTTCAAGACAGGGTTTCTCTGTGTAGCGTTGCGCCTTTCCTGGAACTCGCTTTGGAGACCAGGCTGGCCTCGAACTCACAGAGATCCGCCTGGCTCTGCCTCCCGAGTGCTGGGATTAAAGGCGTGCGCCACCACCGCCCGGCTAACTCACTCATTCTTACTTAGCTTCACAGTAGACATGATCACAAATGTTTAAGCATTTTTTACTTTTTCTCAGTGGTAATGAAGACATCTGAAGTGTTCTAGGGACTGAAGGAATGTAGGTATGGGACACTAATATTTCAGGATTTCATTTGTAAAGTAAGACTTAGGCAAGTAGATTCACTAAAAAAAATAAATGAGCAGAGGCAAAAGGGAAGATCGACTTATGCTAGAGAATATAAAGAGTTTAACCTTAAGACTAGAATCTACTTTTCGAAGATAAAAGAAAAAAAGTTGTAGGGTTGGAACTCATGGACATGATATACTGGAGTGGCATATGGAAACATGTTTAATCTGAGAAAACAGAATTCTCATCCAGGGCCAGAGCATGCTGACACAGAAGCTTTCCCTCATCTCTGAGAAGAATGACCACATGCTAAGGAATAGGTTTTTCTTTTCCATTTTCATGAACTTCCTTTAAGTCAAGAAGTCTTAGCCTTAAGCTTTTTAGCTTCTTGGAAATCTATGTGTTTTCATTTTTTCTGAGTCAGTGGTTTAAAACACCACAGGGCACTAAAAGGTTTAAAAAACACAGTTTGAGATGACTCCCAACACTTGTCTGCTCAATCTGGAATAGAGAACTAACTTCCTTCCTTCCTTCCATCCTTCCTTCTTTCCTTCCTTCCTTCCTTCCTTCCTTCCTTCCTTCCTTCCTTCCTTCCATTCTTCCTTCCTTCCATCCTTCCTTCCTTCATTCCTCCCCCTTTCTCTCTTTCTCTCTTTCTTTCTTTCTTTCTTTCTTTCTTTCTTTCTTTCTTTCTTTCTTTCTTTCTTTCTTTCTTCCTGTCTCTTTTGTATAATGTAATAACACATAGAAAAGCAACTTCATGACCTTTAATAAAAGTATAAAAAATAAAAAGGTAAAGGTGGCAGTAAAGAGGATACATTTCTACCATCAAGACTTTAAGAAGCACATCAGTATGTTCATCCAGACTATTTACTACCTGGAGCAAGGGGATAGTGAATATCAACTGAAGTATAAATGTTAAGTTCAAGCTTAAAGCAGAATAGGAGGTGGACAACCTCCGAAGCACTGGGAGTTCTCCATTACTGTTGGAAAGAGTCCATTGCATTTTCATCACAGGGGCATGGAAGCAGCCATGAAAAAATGGAAGCACAGAACTATTTCCCACCATTTAATATCCAAGAGTCACTCCTGTTGATACTTTAAATCATCCATTTGTTAAAAATTGGGAAAATAATAACCAGACAGGCGTCAGGGAACCTGCTTGGTTTTGTAGCAGGTTACCTCATCACTAGATGTATGACCTTGAACTCATAATTTAGCAATGAATTATTTTTAAATTTTTCCTAGTATCTCACTTTGTGATTTGGTAATGATGGTATTTTCTTAATATATCTTGACATTTCCAAAATTCTTTACATGAATTAGATACATACAATCTCTTTTATGAGTAGGAGAGCTATTAATATCTTTCCATATACATCTTGCATAGGGGAAGGTGATAAAGGGGTGTGTGTGTGTGTGTGTGTATGTGTGTGTGTGTGTGTGTGTGTTTATATTGTAATGACATTTGTGTGTGTTCACATGGTGATGGTGTATGTGTCTATTGAACAGATGTATGCAATTCAATGTCATAGTTCATCTCTGACATTGACAAATGACTTGTCACAGAGTCATTTGCTCTATAACTATACCACGGTACTTTTACCCACTGTGTTATTAAGATGACATTGGTAGCAGCGAGCTTTGGATTACTTGATGTTAATCACTCTGGATGTTTTTGTAAGTGTCGTTTTGTTCACACACGTTCTTGCTTATCTTGGCTATAGTACACAAGCACAAGTAGAAATATTTGGTTACAGGTAGTATCTAAAGCTTTAACAAACTCAACAAACTGTTCACAAGGAATTTCCACCAATTTGCAATCCCACAGAAAATACTGGATTTCTTTGTGACACACTGCCTCACCCAAATTCACTATTTACAGTTTACTTAATTTTAGTGATATGTGAAGCTATATGAATGAGGAACTAACTTTTATATCTCTGAGGATTGTTACTTTAAATACTCACTGCCCATCATATATCTATTTTTAAATGCTTACTCAAGTGTTATATCTGTTTACAAATTAGAATACCAATACTTTATTGATTTATAAGAAATCAGCATATATTATAGATATATGTATTTTATCTTATATTGATATCCATAAGTTATTTAGACAAACCAGTCTCTCATGGTTTAGTTCTCTGTTCTCTTATATAAGTCTGTTTTTTTCTTTTGTTTTGGCATTTGTCATTTTTTTTATATATTACAGACAAGTTATTAGGCAGACCATTCTTTAATGCAGCACTATGTAAGAGTACCTCAGTGTTAGAGTGTTAGTTTAGCCATGTTCAGTGATGATAGTATACTTTTTTTTAGTTTTGGTTTTCAAAAGCTGCAAACATATGTACATCATTGGAATATCTTGCCATTGTTTCAGAGTTGCTTTGTTTTTCCTTCTCTGTCATCTTCTATCTCTTGAGACTTTAGGCAGCTAGTAATGTGATTTATGTCAATACAAAAAAAATGATGTCTAGCAAAACCAGAACAGAGGCGACACCAAGAGGCACACTATCTTGAAAGGGAAAAGGCTTATGAGGCCTCTGTTCTAAACAAAGAACTATAGGCAACTAATAATGCTGAGAATATGAAAAATCGTCTTCCCCAAGTTAGAGCACACAAATTGGGAGTCTGGTGCTCTCTAAGTGATTTTCATGCATGCAGTATTCCTATCTGACTATAATTCTGTATCATGTGATCAACATTTACCAACACTTCTTCTTGCAGCCTCTAGAAGGTCCCATTCTGCCCTTCCCTGTATGATTTGATTTCCCCGATATCTTTGTTTCACCTACTGTTCTCCGGGTTCATTTCTGTTGTTAAAAGTAACAGAATTTCCTTCCTTAAGAATGTGTAGTGTTCTATCATTTTTGTGCCAGATTTTCTTTAGGTGTTTATTCATAACCAATAAGTGTACTGATCAATGCTCAACAGCCTTCATTTTTAGTATTCCGAGAAAGTTCTATTGCTGGGTGTAGCACCAATCCTAATTGGTCCGAATAAAAACCCAGAGCCAGATGTTAGAGTAAATGCTGAAAAATCAGAAAGGCCAAGGAACAAGCCACAGCCACCTCTCATGCTCTAACAAATAAAGCTTGCTGAAAAATCAGAGAAGCAGAGCAGCCAGCCACTAGTTCTTACGTCTATGAAATCCTCAACTGAAAGGGCGTGAGCTCCTCTGTCCTTCTGCCGTATATTCCTTTTCTCCTCCCAGCCATATCACTTCCTGTCTCAAACACCCTAGTTTGGGGTTAAAGATGTGAGATCCCAAATGTTGGGATCAAAGATGTATGCCACGACTGTCTGACTCTGTTTCTCTTTCAGACTGGATCAATCTTCTGTAGCTCAGGGTTGTAGCTGGAGATCTTCTCTCCAGGTCCCACCAAGCCCCCGCATTCCCACAGCCCACGTATAAAATAATCACTCAGACACTTTATATTACTTATAAACTGTGTGGCCATGGCAGGCTTCTTGTTATCTGCTTCTTTTATCTTAAATTAACCCATTTCTATTAATCTATAAGTTGCCACATGGCTCGTGGCTTACTGGTACCTTACATCTCACCTGTCATGGCAGCAGCTGGCAGTGTCTCTCTGCCTCAGCCTTCTTGTTCCAGAATTCTCTTCTCTGCTTGTCCTGCCTATACTTCCTGCCTGGCTACTGGCCAATCAGTGTTTTATTTATACAGCGCGATATCCACACAGGGTGGCCTTGAACTCACAGAGATCCATCAGCCTCTGCCTCCCAAGTGCTGGTATTAAAGGTGCATGCCACTACCACCTGGCCTCTATGACTAACTAATGGATTAGCTCCACACTCTGATCTTCAGACAAGCTTTATATCACCACATCATCAGCTGTGAATATCCAGAGTCATAGCTCTGGATTCTGAAATACAGCATTTCAGAGTTTTCTTTCTATGGGTGATTTTGTCTGAGCATTGTCTAAGTCTTTTCTTTGTTTTTGTGTAGTATGGCTAAGTTGCATCTTCCCTGAATCCATGGTCATGTAATAGCTGACAAAGATTTCATCTGAAGTTGTGCTGGAATTTGTGGCTTATTCTCTATTTTTAATTGGAACTTTGCTATTTTCTAGTTAGAATGAAGGTTTGGATACAGTTTTATCTGTGTTTTTGCTGGTCTATGATTTTTAATTTTGTTAAACATATAGGGATTCAAGTTCAGAGAGCCACTATTATCT
This sequence comes from Peromyscus eremicus, assembly GCF_949786415.1. Classification (NCBI taxonomy): domain Eukaryota; kingdom Metazoa; phylum Chordata; class Mammalia; order Rodentia; family Cricetidae; genus Peromyscus; species Peromyscus eremicus. The sequence continues at coordinate 43,522,085 of NC_081429.1, forward strand.
TGCAGGTATTTAAAAAAAACCCTTTTTAATAATTCTACTCAGACATCAAAGGAAGAGTATTTTTAGTAATCATAAAAAATCTATTTAGAGTTTAATATGTAATCACTTTGCCCAATTTTATATTGTTTTCAGTCCCCTGGGATAGATTTAAGTAAAGAATAATCTTTCATGTTCACATTAAAAATAGTATTATTTTATGTGCTTTTCACCAAGGAGATGTTTATGTGTCACATTTTGGATTTCAGATTGATTGTCATGTTCATAAATCCTAAAATAACTTGCTTTTGTCAATAATCTTTCATCAATCTATTTAAACACCTAAAAAAATCTTTGTGTTGAATTTAAATTTTAATAGAGGATCCAAGATATTTAAGTCTGATGGTTACATATAAATATCAGATCAGACGTTCTGCAATTCAATTAAGCTGTGAATAATTATACTTTGGGTTTGAGATTTAATGTTCAACAATGAATTTGTAGTATTTATTTTTTTTGTGGGTATAATCCATTCTTAAAAATATGTTTTTAAATATTCAACTGAATTCCTAATCTTATTTTACATAACATTGCTGTTACAGAGTGTGACAGATTAAATACTGCAACGTACTATTGAAATCGCTCCCGTAATGACACCTTTCTTTTCAACCTTTGAATTTATGGTGAGAGGAGTTGTCATTATTAGGAATCAAAGATGATGTGATAAGAATTTTGAGTAAAGCCCAGGAGGTTTCGTTAGGTTTTGTTTTTGTTGTTTGCTTGTTTCTTCATGTGATGCCAGTGTCATGGAATAGATTACTTTCAGCTCTTCTAAGATCCTCTCACTAATTCCCTCAGCATTCAGATGAGGTCATTTAGGGGCCACCAGTCCTCAGCTGTACCATCTATCTACTGCCAGTAACTGGATAAGTGACCCAACAGAGCTCTGTAAGAACTACCTTTGTGAGCCTACCCTGACATTAAAAACATGTTTTCACCCATTATATTTTTGACTTATGTTTTCACATAGCATTTAAAAATTTATTATTGACATGGCTTTGATAAGAAAAAAAAAAGGCCGGGCAGTGGTGGCGCATGCCTTTAATCCCAGCACTCGGGAGGCAGAGCCAGGCGGATCTCTGTGAGTTCGAGGCCAGCCTGGGCTACCAAGTGAGTTCCAGGAGAGGCGCAAAGCTACACAGAGAAACCCTGTCTCGAAAAACAAAACAAAAAAACAAACAAACAAACAAAAAAAAGAACATTATATTGGCATTTGTAGCTGGAAGTTTTCCTGTGTCCCACTAGAACCCACAGTGCTCGGTCCCAAGTAAACACACAGAGCTTATGTTAATTACAAACTGTATGGCCTATGGCTCAGGCTTCTTGCTAGCTAGTTCTTTCATCTTAAATTAACCCATTTCTATTAATCTATATGTTGCCACGTGGCCATGGCGTTACTGGTTGCTGGAATCTTTTTGCTCCTTGGGTGGCAGGCTGGTGTCTCTTCTTCCCGTTTGTCTC